>NC_063377.1:5904557-5911712 GCF_021869965.1 Rhincodon typus
GGGCTGGATGAACACAGCAGGCCAAGCAGCATCATAGGAGCAGAGAGTCAGCTCCTATGATGCTGCCATCTCCACTATCACTCTCTGTCTCCTACCATCAAGCCAATTTTGTATCCAATTGGAAAGGTCACCCTGCATCCAATGTGATCTAACTTTACCAATTAGTCTACTATGCAGAACTTTGTCAAAGGGTTTACTAAAATCCAAGTAAGCAATGTCTATCATTCTGCCCTCATCAATTTCATCAACCTTCGAGCCTGCTCCCCCATTTAATTGGATCATGGTTGATCATCCAACTCAGACCCCTGTTCCCATTTTCTCTCCATACCCTTTGATTCCTTTAGCCCAAAGAACTATATCCAACTCCTTTTTGAAAATATTCGATATCTTGGCCTCAACTGCTTTGTGTGGCAGAGAATTCCACAGATGATGAATGATTTGATGTAAGATTTTTGTTGTCACATATATCCAGGGAGATAAGGTAAAAAGTGTTTTGTCGCCACAATCCGGTGCCATTTCAAGTTACAAACGAATAAAAAGAAAGTACTTAAATAGAGTTCATCTTCATCAACCGGTGTCCCAAACACGGTTCCAAGGCTTCTGCAATTTCTCTGCAAGGTCGGCCTCAAAGGGCTCCCATTCCAGGTACAACAATGATGACACTGATGCCCCAGGACATCCGGTTTCCTAATGCTGCCACTGTCTCGTCGACACTGCCAAGTGTCCTTGCTCGGAGCCTGCGGAATTCAGGAATCCCCATTGCGGGCCTACTGAAGCCAGGAATCCTGGCTCCGGGCCTACCAAAGTCAGGAGTCCCTGCTTCGGGCCTACCGAAGGCAGGAGTCCCTTCTCCAGGCCTATTGAAGCCAGGTGACCCTCCTCCAGGCCTACCGAAGCCAGGAGTCCCTGCTTCGGGCCTACCGAAGCCAGGAATCCCTGCTCTGAGCCCACCAAAAGCAGGAGTCCCTTCTCCAGGCCTACTGAAGCCAGGTGACCCTCCTCCAGCCTACTGAAGCCAGGAGTCCCTGCTCTGAGCCTACCGAAGGCAGGAGTCCCTGCTCCAGGCCTATTGAAGGCATGGGTCCCTGCTCTGTCCGTGCTCCAAGCCTACCGAAGCCAGGAGTCCCTGCTTCGGGCCTACTGAAGCCAGGAGTCCCTGCTCTGAGCCTACCAAGGTCAGGAGTCCCCACACTAGCACCGACACCACTGCAATCAATGACCTGTCACCATTTTCAAAATTCCTTGCTCCAGGCCAACTGAAGCAAGGAGTCCCCACTCCGAGCACTGACACTGCCTCAGTCAATGACCTGACACTGCTGTCAAGAATTCCCGCTTCTAGCCTACCACAGCCTGGAGTCCCCACTCTGCCATTGCTGCAGCCAAAGCCTGGCCACCACCATCAAGAATCCAGGCTGCAGGCCTGCTGAAGCTAGTAGTCCCCACTCCAAGCACTGCCACCTTTACAACCTCCCCACAACATCAGGAAGATGAAAAGAAGAGAAAAGAAGAAAGGGAGAGAGAAAAGGATGCAGCTGACCTGGAGCGTTCGCCATCCTCGGGGTGAAGACGTTTGTCCTCATCTCAGTCCTACCCCTTATCCTAAAACTATGACCCCCTGGTTCTGGACTCCCTTGGTCATTGGGAACATCCTTCCTGCCTAGTCCTGTTAGAATTTGATAGGTTTCTATGGTATCCCTTCCACACTCTTCTGAACTCCAGTAAATACAGATCCAGTCTCTCTCCATACAGCAGTCGTGCTATTCCAAGAATTCATCCAGAAATTTACATTTCCCCCAGAAGTTGTACATTTCTGGTACCTTTTTGGGTGGTCCAGATTCGTCAGTCACCATTCTTACTCACGAGGGATGTACTTTTTTGAGCTCAGTAAAAACCAAGATATCACTAGCTACAATAGCCTACAACTAAGAGCATTTGCAATGGTCAGACTGGCTGAGAGGGCAAATACTGATCAAATGCAATGTAATGTGGATAAATGTGAGGTTATTCACTTTGGTCACAAAAACAGGAAGGCAGATTATTATCTGAATGGTGGCAATTCAGCAAAAGGTGAGGTGCACCGAGACCAGGGTATCATGGAGTAGTTGTTGAAGGTTGGGATGCAGGTGCAGCAGGCGGTGAGGAAAGCTAATGGCATTTTGGCCTTCATTGTGAGAGGATTTGAGTATCGGAGTAAGGATGTAGTTATACAAGGCCTTGAGTATTGTGCGCAGTTTTGGTCTCGTAGTCTGAGGAAGGACATTCTTGCTATTGAGGGAGACCAGCGAAGGTTCACCAGACTGATTCCCAGGATGGCAGGACTGACATATGGGGAAAGGCTGGATGGGCTTGCAAAGGCATCTGGATGGGTATATGAACAGGAAGTGTTTAGAGGGATAAGGGCCAAATGCTGGCAAATGAGACTAGATTAATTCAGGATATCTGTTCGGCATGGACGGGTTGGACTGCAGGGTCTGTTTCTGTGTTGTCCAGCCCCAAAACCCCTCCTTATATCTGTAACATCCCCAGTCCCTAAACTCCTTCCTGTCACTGTAATGTCCCCCAACCTATGTCTCTTTGTAGGGTGGCATAGTAACTCAGTGGTCAACACTGTTGTTTCACAGTGACCGGGACCCAGGTTCAATTCCTGCAACTGTTTGTGTCCAATTTGTAGAGTCTCCCTGTGTCTGTGTGGGTTTGCTCCGGTTTCCTCCCACAGTCCAAAGATGTGCAGGTTAGGTGGTTTGGCCATTCTGAATTGCCCATAGTGTCCTGGGATGTGCAGGCTAGGTGAATTAGCCATAGGAAATGTAGAGTTACAGGGATACGGTGGCTCAGGGTGGGCTGCTTTTTGGAGGGTTGGTATGGATTTGATGGGCCAAATGGCCTGCTTCCACACTGTAGGAATTCTATGATGTCTGTACCCTACTCCACCCTCTACACCTCTCCCCATCTCTGTAAACTCCTACATACCTACTATCCCACATGTGCCTAGCAACGGTGTGGATTATTAATTTCAAAGCCCAAGTGTCTGTCATTGTCCATGGGTTACAAAGGGACATTGATAGAATGCAGAGCTTGGCTGAGAAGTGGCAGATGGAGTTTAACCCTGAAAAGTGTGAGGTGATTCATTTTGGAAGGACAAACTTGAAAGCAGAATACAGGGTTAACGAAAAGATTCTTGGCAGTGTGGAGGAGCAGAGGGATCTCGGGGTTCATGTCCACAGTTCCCTGAAAGTGGCCACCCAGGTGGATAGAGTTGTTAAGAAGGCGTATGGTGTGTTAGTTTTCATTAATAGAGGGACTGAGTTCAAGAGCCGTGAAGTTATGCTCCAGCTATACAAAAGCCTGGTTCGGCCACATCTGGAGTATTGTGTCCTGTTCTAGTTGCCTCATTACAGGAAAGATGTGGAAAAGGTGCAGAGGAGATTTACCAGGATGTTGCCTGGAATGGAGGGAAGGTCTTACAAGGAAAGGTTGAGAGAGCTAGGGCTTTTCTCTTTAGAATGACGAAGGATGAGAGGTGACTTGATAAAGGTGTACAAAATGATCAGACGTATAGAGTGGACAGCCAGAGACATTTTCCTAGGATGGAGGTAGCTATTACGAGGGGACATAGTTTTAAAGTGAGTGGAGGTAGATATAGGAGAGACATCAGAGGTAGGTTCTTTACTCAGAGAGTGGTTGGGGCATGGAATGCATTGCCAGAGAGGGTAGTGGAGTCGGCCTCATTAGGGTCATTTAAATGGCTATTAGATAGGCATATGGATAATAGTATAAGGGTTGGAGGTTAGATAGACCCTAAGGTAGGGTAAAAGTTCGGCACAACATCGTGAGCCGAAGGGCCTGTACTATGCTGTACTGTTCTGTGTTCTATGTTCTATGTTCTATGTTTAATCTCTGTAACCTGCCACATCCTTCCCTCTCTACACTTACCACTGCCTCAGGAAAGCAGCACATAACCAAAGACCCCTTCCACCCTGGTTATACTCTCTTGCATCGAGCAGGAGATACAGAAGTTTGAAAACACATCAAGAGATTCAAGAACAGCTTCCTCCCTGCTGTTGTCATACTTACTCTTATATATCAGAGTTGATCTTTCCCTGCACCTTCTCTGTAGCTGGAACACTGCGTTCTGCATTCTGTTCTATTACCCTGATGTACTTATGTAAGATATGATTTGCCTGGTTAACATGGAATAAATGCTTTTCACTGTATCTGATTACATGTGACAATAATAAATCAAACCAAATCTCCCTAACCTCATCAAGCCTCAACACCGCTCCTTATTTCTGTAACCTTCTCCAGCATCTACACCCTTCCTTATTCCTGTAACCTCCTGTAAATCATATGCCTCTCCCTGTCTCTGTAACCTCCTGCAGCTTCTACTTCCTTCCCTATCTCTGTAGCCTCCTCCAACCCCAATGCCCTCAAATCCCTGTAATCACCCTCCAGCCCTACACGCCTCCCTATCCCTCTAATGTCCTCTAGCCCTTACATCTCTCCCATCTCTCTGTGACGTCCACTCATTTGGGATTGATACAGACCTTAGGGGTGAGAAGGGAATAGTGCAATTAGTTTGGGGATGGATACAGGGTTATGGGGCAGACAGCAGGGAAATGGAATTAGTTTGGGGATTTATGCAGGGTCCTAACCCAAATTTTTAATTCCTCACTAGCCAGAGGCCAGAGAAACTAAAGAACAGCTAATGTAGTTCTACTTTTCAAGAAGTGGAGTGTGGTAGAGTTGGACCAGAGAACTCACATCAGTGGTAGGGGAAATATTGGAGAACATTCTGAGGGAAAGGATTAATCCCCACTTAGAAAGGCAGGATTTGAACAGGGATAGCTAGCATTGCTTTGTCAGAGGGCGGTCACGTCTGACAAATCTGGTTGAAATTTTCAAGGAGGCGACCAGGTGTTTAGATGAGGGTAGTGCAGTTTATGTAGTTTGTATGGATTTCAGTAAGGCTGTTGACACCCATACGGGATACCGATAAAGAAGGAAAAGGCACATGGTATCCAGGATAACTTGGCAAGATGGATCCTAAATTGACTAAGTGACAGGAGACAGAGGGTAGTGGTAGAAGGCTGTTTGTGTGACTGGAGTCTGGTGTGCAGTGGCATTCTACAGGAGTTCAATACTGGGTCCCTTATTGTTTATGATTTGAAACGAAATAGGTGAGAACGTGGAGGGTGATGAGAAAGTTTGTGGATGATTGATCAGTTGGTTGACAGTGAGGAGAAAAGGCCTTTGGTTACAGGAGGATATAGATGGATTGGTCAGATGGGCAGATCAGTGGCAGATGGAATTTAAATACGAAGTGATGCACTTAAGAAGAAATAACAAGACGAGGGAGTGCTGAATGAAAGGTAGGACACTAGGAAGCTCAGCAGAACAGAGTGGGTGCTTGGGATGCTTGTTCAGATCCCTGAAAGTGAAGGACAGGTTAATAGGGTATTTAAGAAGACATAAGGGACACTTGCCTTTATCAGTCAAGGCAGAGATTATAAGTGCAGAAAGGTTATATTGGAGCTCTACAGGACTTTGGTTAGAGTACAGCTGGTATGTTTGTCATGCATTTGGAAGGATGTGATTGTACTGGGGTTGATTCACTGGGATGTTGTCTGGGAGGAAGCATCTTAGCTACAGAGATTGGCTGGATAATCTCAAGTTGTTTACTTTGGAGCAGAAAAGACTGAGAGGGAACCTGATAGAAGTGTATAAGATTATGACAGACATGGACAGTGTGGATAGGAAGCAGCTGTTCTTCTCAGTTGAACCATCAATAACAATGGCTGATAGTTTTAAGGTGAAAATCATGAGGTTTCGAGGGGATTTGAGGAAATTTTTTTTTAATCCAGAGGCTGATACGGGTCTGGAGTGCACTTACTGGGAGGATAAATGATGTTGGTAACCTCACAACCTTTAAAATCACTTGGATGGGCATTGAAAGCATCATGACTTTTGAGCCTACGAGCCAAGTGCTGGAAAGTGGGACTAGAGTAGATTTAGTGCTTTACGACAGTACAGACTTGATGGGCTGAAGGGCCTTCACTGTACTGTATGATTCTATGGTGGCTCAGCTGTTAGCACTGCTGCATCACAGGGAACCTAGGGACCTAGGTTCAGTTCTATCTTCAGGCAACTGTCTGTGTGGAGTTTGCATGTTCTCCCCGTGTCTGCATGGATTTCCGCCAGGTGCTCTGGTTTCCTCCCATAGTCCAAAGATGTGCAAGTTACATGGCTTGGCCATGCTAAATTGCCCAAAGTGTTCAGGGATGTATAGGTTAGGTGCGTTAGCCATTGGAAATGTCGGGTTATAGGGAAACGGTACAGAGATGGGTCTGGGTGAGATGCTCTTCAGAGGGTCGGTGTAGACTTGTTTGGCCAAATGGCCTGTTTCCACACTGTAGGAATTCTGTGATTCTATGGTATAGGGACGGCACACGGTATTGGGACTTGGGGAGTGATGCAGAAGCGTGGGGCAGTGGGGTTAGTTTGGGAGTGTTAAAGGGCTATGAGGAGGGTTAGTGGGATTAGTATGGGAGTGATACAGGACTGTGGGGCAGTGGAATTAGTTTGAGATTGATAATGGGCTATGGGGAAGGGTCGTGGGATTAGGTTGGGGATTGATACAGGGCTATGGGGAGAGAGCAGGGCAATAGGATCAATTTGGGATTGTGATCAATTTGGGATTGATAAAGGACTTTAGGGACATTGTAGAGCTGTGGGACTAGTTTGCAGATTAACACAGGCTATGGGGAATGTGGGGCAGTGGGCTTAGTTTGGGATTGACACAGGGCTATAGGAGAACAAGGCAATGGGATTAACTTGGGATTGACTCAGACCTCTGGGGGGATAGTTGGACAATGCAATTAATATTGACCCAGAAATAGTAAGAACTGCCAATGCTGGAGTCAGCGATAACACAGTGTGGAGCTGGAGGAACACAGCAGGCCAGGCAACATCAGAGCAGCTGGAAAGTTGATGTTTCGTGTTGGGATCCTTCTTCAGAAACGTCCATTCAGACTTTGTGACAATTCTGGGTCGATATTAGATAACACAGTGTGGAGCTGGAGGAACACAGCAGGACGTTTCTGAAGAAGGGTCCCAACACGAAACATCAACTTTCCAGCTGCTCTGATGTTGCCTGGC
>NC_063377.1:5912112-5936525 GCF_021869965.1 Rhincodon typus
GGGTCGATATTAGATAACACAGTGTGGAGCTGGAGGAACACAGCAGGACGTTTCTGAAGAAGGGTCCCAACACGAAACATCAACTTTCCAGCTGCTCTGATGTTGCCTGGCCTGCTGTGTTCCTCCAGCTCCACACTGTGTTATCTAATATCGACCCAGAATTGTCACAAAGTCTGAATGGTCTGATATCAGGCTGCCGAGTCTCATGTTTTCATGTTAACTACAAATGTCAGTACTTCTACCTCCTATATAGACTTCCAGATGGTTAAAGTATCGCAATGGATAACACATTCAGTGGTTACTCAAAGCAGCCACACCTCATTCCATCTTCCAAACGAGGAAACTGCCTTGAACAAACTCTCCAGGATTCAGTCCTTTATAGAGCCTGCACGCTCAGCTGCTTTTCCTGTTCACACCCTGAACCTTTACTTTGTTCCTGTGTTACTGTTGGTAAGTTATCACATAACCTGGAAAATGGCACAAACACGGCATTCGCTTTGGCTCCTCAGTCAGTTCATAACTGGATTCTCTGAGAGTTGATATAATTTGCCAACATAACTTCCCCTTTTATAAAGATATATTGTTTCAGTTTCCAGTTAAGTGTGAACAGGACTCTCAGATCAAATGTATGGAGGGAGTCTGGAATCTGCAACCTTCTAAGACCAAGGCAAGGGGAGAAACTCAGAGAGACAGCCCCTTTCTCTTTCGAGTGCCTTGTGGTGTCAGTATTCCCTGATTCTTGAGATTCAATCAAGGCCAGACTGCATAAGGACAGCAGATTTCCTTCCCTAAAGGATATCAGTGAAACCGATAGGTTTTTCCAAAAATCTATAGATAGATAAAAATATATATAGATAAGGTGGTTAAGAAGGCATTTAGCACGTTTGCCTTCAGACCTATGAGTGTAGGAGTTGGGATGTTATAATGAAGATGTACAGGACATTGATGAGGCCTCTTCTGCAGTACTGTATCCAGTTCTGGTCACCCTGTGAGAGGAAGAATATTATTAAGCCGGACAGGGTTCACAAGAGATTTACCAAGATGTTGCCAGGTATGGAAAGTTGGAGTTGTAAGGAGAGACAAGATAGGCTGGGACCTTTTTCACTGGAGTATAGGAGGTTGAAGGGTGACCTTATAAAGGTTTCTAAAATCATGAGGGACATAGATAAGGGGAATGGCAGGTGTCTTTTCCCAAGGGTGGGGGATTTCAAGACTAGGTGGCATATTTTTAAGAAGAGAGGGGAAAGATTTAAGAAAAACATGAGGTGCAATTTTTTTTTACGCACAGGGTCGTTTGTGTGTGGAATTAACTTCCAGAGAAAGTGGTGGATACAGGTACAGTTACAACATTTATAGGACATTCAGATAAGTACATGAGTAGCAAATGTTTGGAGGGATATCAGATAATCGCAGGCTGGTGGGACTAGTTTAGTTTGTCATTAGGGTCGGTATGGACTGGTTGGACAAAAGGGTCTGTTTCCATGCTGTATGGCTCTATGATTTTCAGGTGTGTGTTAAAGATCGTATTTAGGTCAGCTCTTTAGAGCAACAAATTCTTCAACTAAAAATGGACAAGGCTATTTTGGAACTAATAATGTAGAATGGAACAGGATTCAGGGTCAGGGTTACAGCAGTGAGAAGAAATGTCACTTTTTTAAACATAGAATCCCCACAGCATGGAAACAAGCCGTTCCGCCCAGCAGTCCACACCAACCGTCCAAAGATCATCCCACTCGGACCCATCCCAACCCTGTAACCCTGCATTTCTCATGGCTAATGCACCTAATCTGTACATCACTGAACACTATTGGCAATTTAGCATGGCCAATCCACTTAACTTGCACATCTTTGGACTGTGAGAGGAAACCAGCGCACCCAGTGGAAACCCACACACACAGTTGCCTGAGGCTGAAAGCAAACTCAGGTCCCTTGCGTTGTGAGGCAGCAGTGCTGAGTACTGAGCTACTGTGCTGCCTAGCTCAGGAGACTCTTCAATTAAAGCAATATGGGTAAAACTTAAAAGCCATAAAGGAGTAATCACACTGCTGGGAGTGTACTATATACCCCTACCATTCCAAAAGAAATAGAAATCCAGATATGTCGGCAAATTTCAGGGAAGTGTAAAAGAATTAGGACAGTGATAGTAGGGGATTTCAACTTCCCAGCATTAACAGTGGCAGTTACAGTGGGAGATAGTAAGAACTGCTGATGCTGGAGTCAGAGATAACATAGTGTGGTGCTGGAGGAACGCAGCAGGCCAGGCAGCATCAGAGAAATAGGTAAGTTGACGTTTTGGGTCAGGACCCTTCTTCAGAAATGGGTGAGGGGGAAGGGAGCTCAGAAATAAATAGAGAGAGGAGAGGTGGGGCTGGGGAAGGTAGGTTGGATGGTGACAGGTGAATGCAGGTAGGGGGTGGTGGGTATTGGTCAGTGAGGTGGGAGGAGCGGATAGGTGGAAGAAAAGATGGACAGGTTGTGTAAGGTCAAGGAGGCGAGGATGAGAGGGAGGGTTGGTCGTGGGATGAGGCTGGGGCTGGGGAGATTTTGAAACTGGTATAGTCCATATTTAGGCCTTGGGCCGTAGGCTCCCAAGGCGGAATATGAGGTGCTGCTCCTCCAGTTTCCAGGTGGCATCATTGTGACACTGGAGGAGGTCCGGGATGGACATGTCGCCCAGGGAGTGGGAGGGGGAGTTGAAATGGTTCCGGACTGGAAGGTGCTGTCATTTGTCGCATACAGAGCAAAGCAGTCTCCGAGCCTCCACTTGGTCTCACCAATGTAGAGGAGGCCACATCAGGAGCAGCGGATTCAATAGAACACATTGACAGCTGTGCAGGTGAACCTCTGTCTGATGCGAAAAGTTTGTTTGGTGCCTTGAATGGAAGTGAGAGGGGAGGTGTAGGGGCAGGTGTAGCACTTCCTGCGGTTGCAGGGAAAGGTGCCAGGGTGGTGGGGCTACTGGGGAGTGTGGAGTGGACGAGGGAGTCGTAGAGAGAGCGGTCCCTATGAAAGGCAGATAGGGGTGGCGAGGGAAATATATCTTTGGTTGTGGGGTAGGATTGCAGGTGGAGGAAGTGGTATATTGGATGAGAATGATATATTGGATGTTACAGTGTGAAAGGTTTAGAGAGAGCAGAGTTCTTAAAATGCATCCAGGAGAGCTTTTTAAGCCAGTAATTAGAAGGCCTTACAAGCGAGGGTGCTGTCCTGGAAATCATTTTCGGGAACAAAGCTGAGCAAGTGGTTGAATTATCAGTCTGCCAGCATTTTGCAGACAGCAATCACAACTCTGTTAAATTCAAGATTGTCATGGAAAAAGACAAGAATGGGCCTGAAATGAAACTTCTCAGCTGGCTGACTTTAATAAGATCAGATATGATTTGGCCAGTGTGGACTGGGAACAGATACTTTCAGGTAAATCTCTCTCAGAACAGTGGGATGCATTCAAAAAGGAAACAGCACAGGGCCAACAAGTTGCAATAAAGAGAAAGGATGCAACCATCAAATCCTGTGAAATGTGGATATTGAGGGATATACAGCATTGGATAAAGAGAAAAGAGAGGTTTCCACTGATACTGAGGGCTCAAAACAGCAAAAGTTCGAAGCACCGTAGAAAGCATTCCATCTGGATTATCACAGCTTGGTATGGCAACAGCTCTGCCCAGGACCGTAAGAAACTATTGAGAGTTTTGAACATAGCCCAGTCCATCAGGCAAACCAAACCTCCATTCATTGACTCCATCTATATTTCCTGCTGCCTCAGAAAAGCAGCCAACATAATCAAAGATCCTACACACTGCAGTTATAGTCACACGGGGTCAGAGGTGAGCTTGCAAGATGGATAAAAAAACTGGCTCAGTCATAGAAGACAGAGGGTAGCAGTGGAAGGGTGTGTTTCTGAATGGAGGGATGTGACTAGTGGCGTTCCTCAGGGATCAGTGTTGGGACCTTTGCTGTTTGTAATATATATAAATGATTTGGAGGAAAATACAACTGGTCTGATTAGTAAGTTTGCGGATGACACAAAGGTTGGTGGAATTGCAGATAGCCATGAGGACTGTCAAAGGATATAACTGGATATAGATCAGTTGGTGACTTGGGCAGTGAGATGGCAAATGGAGTTTAATCTGAAAAAATGTGAGGTAATGCATTTTGGAACATCTAATCCAGATGGAAAATATACAGTAAATGGCAGAAGCCTTAAGAGTACTGATCGGCAGAGGGATCTGGGTGTACAGGTACACAGGTCACTGAAAGTGGCAATGCAGGTGGCGAAGGTCGTCAACAAGGCATACGGCATGCTTGCCTTCATCGGTCAGGGCATTGAGTTTAAAAGTTGGCAGGTAATGTTGCAGCTTTATAGAACCTTAGTTAGGTCGTATTTGGAATATTGTGCTCAATTCTGGTCACCACACTACCAGAAGGATGTGGTGGCTTTGGAGAGGGTACAGAAAAGATTTACCAGGATGTTAAGTAAAAACTAAAAGAACTGCGGATGCTGTAAATCAGGAATAAAAACAGAAGTTGCTGGAAAAGCTCCGCAGGTCTGACAGCATCTGTGGAGAAAAAAAATCAGAGTTAACATTTCAGGTCAGAACTGAGGAAGTGTCACCGGACCTGAAACATTAACTCTGATTTTTTTTCTCCACAGATGCTGCCAGACCTGCTGAGCTTTTCCAGCAACTTCTGTTTTTGTTGTTGTTGTGTTGTTTTTTTTACCAGGATGTTGCCTAGTATGGAAGGCATTAGCTATGAGGAGAGTTTGGAGAAACTTGGGTTGTTCTCACTGGAATGATGGAGGTTGAGGGGGGACCTGATAAAGGTCTGCAAGATTATGAAGGGCATGGACAGACTGGACAGTCAGAAGCTTTTTCCCAGGGTGGAAGAGTCAGTTACTAGGGGGCATAAGTTTAAGCTGCGAGGGGCAAGGTTTAAAGGTGATGTACGAGGCAAGTTTTTTACAAAGAGGGTGGCGGGTGCCTGGAACTCGCTGCCGGGGGAGGTAGTGGAAGCGGATACAATAGTGACTTTTAAAGGGTGTCTTGAAAAATATATCAACAGGATGGGAATAGAGAGATACGGTCCCCAAAAGGATAGGATGCTTTAGTTGTGATGGGCAGCATGTCGGTGCAGGCTTTGAGGACCGAAGGGCCTGTTCCTGTGCTGTAATTTTCTTTGTTCTTTGCTCTTTGTTCTTATACTCTCTTCCACCCTCTTCTGTCAGACAGAAGACACAAAATCTTAAACACACATACCAACAGATTGAAAAGATTTCTGCATGGACTTCTCAAATTTTAATTTTAATGTTGACCTTGCTCTTTGTGCACCTTCTCTGCGTCTGTAACATTGTAACAATCTGACTGTACTGCACACAAAATAAAACTTTTCACTGTACCTAGATACATGTGACAAGAATAAATCAAATCAAATCAGTATGGATTGTGCAAGAGAGATTAGGAGAGCTATAAAGGGACATGAAAGGCAACTGACAGGCAAAATATAGGTAAATCCTAAGTACAGTACATTAATGCTAAAAGGTTAATGAGGGAAAGAGTGCAGCCCATTAAAAACCATAGCAGTAATTTGTCTATGGAGTCAAAGCATGCGGGTAGGGTTTTAAATGAATACTTTGTATTGGTATTCACTAGTCAGAGGGACGACTTGCATATAGAAATTAGGGAGGAGGTCTGTGATTCAGTTGAAGAAATTAGCATAGGCAGAAAGAAGGTTCTAAGAGGCCTGGAAGGCTTTAAAATAGGTAAATATCCAGGGCCAGATGAAATATTTCCCAGGCTCTTGAGTGAGGCAAGGGAGGAAATAGCAGAGCACTTGCAAAAATTTCCACTTCCTCTGCACCCATAGGAGAGATGCTGGGGAGCTGGAGGATGCCTAATGCGGTACCATTATTCAAGAAGAGGGTAAGGGATAAATCAGGCAACGATGGGCCAGGGTAGGGGATCCAAAACTAGGTGTTATAGGTTTTAGGTGAGAGGGGAAAGATTTAAAAGGGACCTAAAGGGCAACATTTTCACGCAGTGTATGGAATGAGCTGCAAGAGGAAGTGTTGGAGGCTGGTACAATTACAACATTTAAAAGGCATGAATAGGAAGGGTTTAGAGGGATATGGACCAAATGCTGGCAAATAGGACTAGATTAATTTAGGATATCTGATCGAGTTGGACGGAAGTGTCTGTTTCCATGCTGTACAACTCTATGACTCTATGGAGAAATTATAACCGGTTTTTAAAAAGTCATTTCAAAACTCTGATTGGAAAGTATATTTTATTGCAACACAAAGACTCACAAAGGATGAACCATCCAGAGAGGGCTACAGTAGTGAAGGCCGGTATCAAATCAAAAGCCAAGGCACACTGCAATGCAGAGGTTTGAGCAAATCCTAACTACAGCAAACGATCTGTTCATATTTGAGCACATGTTCATCCAAGAATTGGGCCTCTTCCACTTCACGGTGAAGAGGAAGGAGACTTGAATGAACCAAGTTGTGACCAAGTGGAACTGCAGGTAATGACTTAATGTGTAAGGGATGTGAGAGAGTGAGGTGTTTGAAATGCTATGAGCAGGGATGACTGGCTAGATGGCGCAAACAATAGAATAATTGTCTAGGCTCTATGTGAGCCAGTCTCTGTACCTACTTTATGTTGTTTCCAGGATTGAATTTCAAATTGCTCATCTGGGATAATGAAGGTGTGGCAGAGGGTGTGGGGGGGTGGGGAGGTGGGGGTTGGGGGAGGTGGTTGGTGGTGGTGGTGGAGGAGGTGGTGGAGGATAGTGCAATGAATGAAGGCAAAGGATGAAATGGGAGGGCAAATGGTGGGGGGAGCGGTGACAGGACTTTCTAATGAGCAAGTCAAAAGGAGAATAATGGGGAATGGAAGGAAAGGAAATGGAGGTGGAAAGGATTGGAAGGGGTGGGATTGGAGGTTTTGAGTGTGTGTGTGTGTGTGTGTGTGTGTGTGTGTGTGTGTCTGTGTGTCTGTGTGTCTGTGTGTGTGTGAGTGAGACTGAGAGAGAGAAAGGCTGCTTGAAATGAGGGGTATGTGAAAGGGCCATGACTGGAGATTAAGGGGCTGACAGATGAACTGCAGCAGTGGGCTAGGATCAGTGTGATAACAGGTTTTGGGTCTTTTGGCGGGGCCCTGAGCTGGTATCACTGACATGAAGGAAGCGGATGGATGTCCCTCCCTCTCTGTCAGGAAAGATGAACCAAGGCATTCAGAGAGGGGTTTTCAGAGAGCAGCTAATAGTCTAACAGAGAAGGAAATCAGAAATATGAAACAGGATGGTTCAGAGCATTGGAGAGCTGGTTTAATTTTTACTAAATCAAAACATAAACTATCTCTGATTTACAGGTTAGTGGGAGAGGACACTGTATACCTGCAACACTTGCCTGCTAAACAGCTGGACTCACAATCAGAAGAAGGCAGCCAAGATGGCACAATTGAGTGTGGATTGGCCACAGCTGTTCTGTGCCCTGTCCTGCATTGCACTGGCACCCCTGGTGCCTGGCTACAGTTTCAGGAACTGCATCCAGAATGCCAACCACAACGGCTCCTTCCAGTGCGTCCATCGGTTCCTGACGCAAGTCTCCAGCGCCGTGTTTGACCTGCCACCTCACACCATTCACCTCAACATCTCCCACAACCTGCTGACCCGGCTGCCAGTGGGTAGCTTCAGCGGCATACCCAGCTTGCTTAGCCTGCGGCTAGACTACAATCAGATCAAGCATGTCAAAGGCGGTGCCTTCAGTAACCTCAGCCAGCTGCTGGTCCTCAACCTCTCCTACAACAAGATCCCCCAGCTGACACCATCGGACTTCCTAGGATTGGAGAACCTGTGTCAACTGCTGGTTGACCACAACCGCCTGGCCACAGTCCAGCCTGATGCCTTCACTACACCAAGGAGCCTGCAAACACTTGATATGAGCTTCAACGAGCTCAGGAACTTTTCTGGAGTGGTCAGCTCAATCGCTGCCCTCCGCAAGTTGACCTTCCTGGATCTGAGCACCAACCATTTGGAGTCCCTCCAACATTCTGCCCCTCTGCCACCTTCCCTTCAGTTCCTCTACCTCTGTAACAACTTGCTCAAAGCCTTAGACTGCCAACGAGATTTCCTTAACCGCAATTTCACCCTGGACCTGTCTGATAACAAAATCTCTCAGTTTTCCAAAGTTGACCTGAGGAAGGTCGCCTGGTTGATCCTCAAGAACAACCCCTTGGACATCTCAGAGTTTCTTAGATTCAGGAATGTGGACCCTCAGAGGGTTGAATACTCTGGATTAAGGCTGCACAGCCAATTTGCCAACCTGTGCCAACACCTGGGTAATGGGACGATGGAGCGTCTGCTCTTACAGAACAATCAGATCTCACTCCATAATCTCAAGTCCATGAGTAAATGCCCAGCCATCAAGGCCTGGGATCTATCGCACAATTATCTAATACGTGATGACTGCCTGGATTTTGTACCTCGGAAGGAGCAAGTTAGATCTTTCATCTTGGAGCACAACAGGATCCAAATGCTATCTTCCTGCTCCAAGGGCGGGAACGGAGTCATCCAGTTCCCCAAACTGACCTACCTGTCCTATCGCTACAACCGGATTTTGGCCATTGCCAGTCACGCCTTCTCTCACACAGCCTACGTCCAGACCCTCCTGTTGAACATCAACAACATCGCTGTCATCAACAAAACCGCCTTCGCCAATCTCAGTGAGCTGCTGACACTCCGACTTGACAACAACCTTATCACGGACATCTACCAGGAGACCTTCCGTGAGCTCACAAGCCTCCGGACTCTCAATCTGAGGAACAACAGGGTCTCCATCATCTTCAGAAATGTGTTTGTAAACCTCAGCAGCTTGGATATCTTGGACCTGGGGGGCAACAAGATTCGGAGCCTCACCAACCTCTCATTCAGTGGACTGCACAACCTGACAAAGCTCTACCTGGACAGGAACTGCATAACTCACATCAGCAGAGAGATCTTTGGTGACCTTGTATCTTTGAAGGTGTTGGACCTGGCCAAAAACTGGATCAGATACAACAGCGGCCTGACTGAAAAATCTCCTTTCATCAACCTGACCAAACTCAACATCCTCAAGCTACAGGCCCAACAACCCTACGGCATTAACATTATCCCTCCCAAGTTTTTCAAAGGCCTCATTTCTCTACAGGCCCTGTACCTGGGAGAGAACAAAATGTCACTGTCCAAGTATGAGTTTGAGGATTTGATCAACCTGAAGACCCTGTCCATGCCTGATACATGCAATGGTATCCACAGTCTAAACCCGGGAGTCTTCCAGAAACTCCAGCATCTGCAGAGGCTCAACCTTGAAAACGTCGGCCTCCAGTTCATGTCTGTCGATATCTTCGGGAGCCTTTCCAACCTCAGGACCTTGGTCCTGGGCAAAAACGCCATTCAAACGGTCAACAGCACTGTCCTGGAGCACCTGTCCTCCCTGAGCTACCTGGATTTGAGGAAGAACCCGTTCCCTTGCATCTGCAGCAACAGTTGGTTTCAAAACTGGTGCCTTTCCAACCCCAGGGTCCAAGTTGTCTATTTTTACAACCAGACCTGTGCGAACCAGCAGACTGAATACCTGTACAGGTTCGACGCGCGGGTCTGTTACTTGGACATTGGGCATCTAATGTTCGAAATAATCTTGCCATTCTTGCTCTTGTTCACCTTTGCCCCTATCATCTATGGCAAAGGATACTGGCACATTAAGTATGGGCTGTACATTTTCCGCTCCTGGCTGAATGACTACAGGGGAAGAGAAGAGAGCCAGCAGTGCTACAGATATGATGCTTTCATCTCTTATAATTCCAACGATGAAAGGTGGGTCTTACAAGAGCTGGTGCCCAACCTGGAAACCGAAGGTTCTCAGTGTTTCAAACTCTGCCTCCACCACAGAGACTTCGAACTGGGCAAATACATCATCGACAACATTGTGGACAGCATTTACCAGAGCAGGAAGACCATCTGTGTTATGAGCCGCAACTACCTGGAAAGCGAGTGGTGCTCCATGGAGCTTGAGTTGGCCAGCTACAGGCTCTTCCATGAGCTCAAAGACGTTGTCATCCTTATCTTCCTGGAGAAGATTCCGGAAGCCGAACTCTCCACCTACCACAAGATGAGGAAAGTGACGAAGAAGAAGACCTACATCCAGTGGCCGACGGATGTGGAAGCTCAAAAGCTCTTTTGGATCAAGGTGAGGGAAGCAATCAAAGGCTCCAGTCGAGCCAAAGACAGGGGCTCTGTGGTTGACAGCTAAACCTCAAAGTTTCCAAACCTCCTGCTGTTCTCTACCCAATACATCATCCTCACCCAGCAACCTTCACCACACTGTCTCTCCTTGCCATTACTGTGGTTCAGACCAAGATAAGCTGAAGCCGTGTTCACAAAACAGAATAAACTCCACGCATTAAACATCCCGGACCTGCATTGGCAGCTGTTTGTTGCATTTCTATCTCACCTTGCATCTAGGCCCAGAAATGGGAATGAGATCATTATCCTGTCCCCTCTGGCAATCAGACCCTGGAAGTCCAGGGTCACAACGGAATTCAGCAGGAGCTTCAAAATAAGCAGAAACAATGCTGGAGAAACTCAGCAGGACTGGCAGCATCTGTGAGGAGAGAAATAGAGTTAACATTTCAAGTCCGCAATGACTCTTCTTCATTACAATTCTCTGCAAATGTAGCGTCTTAACCCATCCACCCTCATTACCCTAGCCAAATTGATGTTCTGAAGAGCAGCTGTACCAGACTCAAAACATTAACTCTGTTTCTCTCTCCACAGATGCTGCCAGATGTGCTGAGATTCTCCAGCACTCTCTGTATTAGCTTCAGATTTCCAGAAGCTGCAGTATTTTGAGTTTATTCAGCAGGAGGTCCCCACCTCTAACTGCAAGCTGCCTCGGGAACTCCTGGGATGAGAAATAGATCCTGATTTTTCTTTTTTTTAAATTCATTTTTCCACAGGACAATTTGTTGCCCATCCTAATTTACCCTTTAGATTGAGGGCCATTGCACATCGCAGTTAACAGTCAATCCTATCACTGTGGGTCTGGAGTCACACCCAGACTAGGGATGGCAGATTTCTTCCCAAACTGAACAACTTCACATTTCTCCACATTATATTCAATCTGCCAGGTTCCTGCCCACACACTTCACAGAATCACAGAAGTCAGAGTCATAGAGCTGTACAGCACAGGAACAGACACTTCGATCCAACTCACCCGTACTGGCCAGATATCCTAAATTAATTGTAACTGTACCAGCCTCCACCACTTTCTCTGGCAGCTCATTCCATACATGCACCACCCTCTGCATGAAAAGGTTGCCCCTTAGGTCCCTTTTAAACCTTTCCCCTCTCACCTTAAATCTATGCCCCCTAGTTTTGGACTCCCCTACCCTGGGGAAAAGGCCTTGACTATTCACCCTGTCCATGCCCCTTTATCAACTTCTATAAAGTCACCCTTCAGCCTTCAGGGAAAATAGCCCCAGGCTAGTCAGCCTCTCCCTATAATTCAAACCTTCTAACCCTGACAACATCCTTGTAAATATTGTCTGAACTCTTTCAAATTTCACAACATCTTTCCTAAAGCAGGCAGACCAGAATTGACGGTGTCCTCTAGATGCAGTCTTATAATGTCCTGTACAGCTATATCATAATGTCCCAACTCCTGTACTCAATGCTCTGACTGATGAAGGCAATTGTGTCAAATGCCTTCTTCACCACCCTGTCTACCTGTGATGCCACTTTCAACGAACTATGTACCTGCACCCCTAGGTCCATCTGTTTGACAACACTCCCAGGGCCCTACCTTTAACTGTATAAGTCCTGCCCTGCTTTGCTGTACCAAAATTATCTGAATTAAATTCCATCAGCCATTCCTCAGCCCACTGGCCCAATTGATCAAGACCCTGTTGTACTCTTAAGCTTCTTCACTGCCCACTATACCACCAATTTTGGTGCCATCTGCAAACTTCCTAACTATGCCTCCTATATTCTCATCCAAATCATTTAATATAAATGATGAACAACAGTGGACCCAGCACTGATCCTGAAGGCACTACCACTCTCTGTCTCCTACCATTAAACCAATTTTATATCCAATTGGCTAGCTTTCCCTGGATCCCATGTGATCTAAACTTACTAACCAGTCTAACATGCTTTCTGTGTGACAGAGTTTTTCCCCACATCACCCTTTGCTTTGTCCACACATCACTTTCATCTGTGCCCCTCTCATTCTTGTTCCCTTTACAAGAGGGAACAGCTTCTCCCTGTCTACTCTATATAACCCATGCTCATGATTTTGAAAACCTCTTTCAGATCTCCCTCTCAGCCTCCTTCTCTCCAAGGAGAACAGCCCCAGACCTCTCCAGTCTATCCTTATAGTTTCTCATTCCTGGAACCATTCTTGTAAATTGCTTCTACCTCTCTCCGATACATTCACATCTTTCCTGCAATGAGACACACATTACTGTACACAATACTCCAGCTGGGATCTAACAAGTGTCTCCTACAAGTTTAACATCACCTTCTTACTCTTGTACTCTGTGCCCCTATTAATAAAGCTGAGGACCTGCCTGTTTATTAACTGCTCTGTCTATCTGTCCTGCCACCTTCAATGGTTTGTACACATTCACACCCAGGTCCCTTTGCTCCTGCACCCCCTTTAGAATTGTACCCTCTATTTTATATTGTCTTTCAACCTCCTTCTGACCAAACTGCATCATCTCCACTTCGCTCCATGGAATATCATCTGCTACCTTTCTGCCCACTCCACCAATTTGTCAATGTCCTTTGAGAATTCGACACTGTCCTCCTCTCAAATTTAATGTTATCTACAAACTTTAAAACTGTCCCCTGTACACTAAGATCCAGACCATTAAGATATGGAAAAGCAAGGGTCCTGATACCAACTCCTGGGTAGCTCTACTACAAACCTTCCTCCAGCTCAAAAAACATCCATTGACCATTACTGTTTGTTTCCTCAGCCAATTTTATTGTCATAGAGGTGTACAGCAAGGAAACAGACCCTTCAGTCCAACTCATCCATATTGACCAGATATCCTAAATTAATCTAGCCCCATTTGCCTCTAAACACTTCCTATTCATATTCCCACACAGGTGCCTTTTAAATGTTGTAATTGTACCAGCCTCCACCACTTCCTCTGGCAGCTTATTCCATACATGCACCACTCTCTACTTGAAAAGTTGCCCCTTAGGTCCTTTTTAAAATCTTTCCCCTCTCATCTTAAAGCTATGCCCTCTGGTTTTAGACTCCCCCACGCTAGGACAAAAAGACCTTGGCTATTCACCCTATCCATGCCCCTCATGATTTTATATATTTCTATAAGGTTACCCCTCAGCCTCCGAACCTCCAGGGAAAATAGCTTCAGCCTATTCAGTCTCTCCCTATAGCTCAAACCCTCCAACCCTGGCAACACCCCTGCAAACCTTTTCTGAACCTTTCAAGTTTCACAACATCTTTCCCACAGTAGGGAGACCAGAATTGAATGCCGTATTCGAAAAGTGGCCTAACCAATGTCCTGCACAGCTGTAACATGACCTCCCAACTCCTATACTCAATGCACTGACCAATAAAGGCTTTCTTCACTAAGCTGTCTACCTGTGACTACACTTTCAAGGAGCTATGAACCTGCACTCCAAGGTCTCTTCGTTCAGCAACACTCTCCAGGACCTTACCATTAAGTGTATATGTCCTGCCCTGATTTGCCTTTTCAAAACACAGCACCTGACATTTATCTAAACTAAATTCCACCTGCCACTCCTCGGCCCATCAGCCCATCTGATCAAGGTCCTGTTGTACTCTGAGATAACCTTCTTGGCTGTCAACTACATCACCAATTTTGGTGTCATCTGCAAACTTACTAACTATACCTCCTGCATCCATAATGCTACTAACCCTTTTATACCACAAGCTGTAACTTTCCTCACAAATCTGTTGTGCGGCACTGTTCAAGTGCCTCTGGAAATCTATTTCTACCAGTTTTAAAGCATTACATGGGAGAGGGTGGGAACAGGGGACTGAGTTTAATGATCAGCTATGATCATATTGAATGGCAGAGGAGGCTCGTTGAGTCGAATGGCCTACTCCTGTACCTATCTTCCATGTTTCTATGTTATCCTCACTGAGACTTTCTGTTTTTTATTGCAAAAATATACGTTATTCATAAAAAATCTTCCTATACATACACAGGTGCTAGAGCAGTTGTGTACAGTCTTTGCATAATGACAGAAACAAACTGTGGATCAGACATCCCCTGAAGTTGCAAAGGTCAAAAATATTTCTTACTTATGCAGGACACTATTTACGTATATTTACATTTCAGGCAACGAGAGAGTCTGATGACTGAACAGACCCCCATTGTGCTTTGGCAGAAAGACCTTAGATGGTGGTCTTTCCCCACTGCGCCTTGGTGGCAGCGCTCCCAGGTTTTAGTGCATCCCTCAGCACGTAGTCCTGGACCTTGGAATGCGTCAGTCTGCAACACTCGGTCAAGGTCAACACTTTGCTCTGGAACGCCAACAAGTATCAGGCAGATTTTTCATTCATCGAGCCTGTTACCTCTTCAAAAATCTCCAGCAAGTTGGTTAGACAGGATTTCCCCACTAGAAATCCATGCTGACTCTTCCCAATCAACCTCCACGTTTTCCATGCTATTCCTGATTCTATCCTGAACAATTGTCTCCAAAAGCTATCCCAGATTAAAACAAAGTTAAACATACTGGTGTGTGATTGTCAAGATTATCCTTACAAACTTTCTTGAACAAGGCCGCAATGTTCGCAATTCTCCAGTTTTCTGGCACTTCCCTCAAGTCCAAGGAAGACTGAAAGATTGCGGCAAGTGGCCCTGCAATTTCTAATCCTCTCGTCCTTCAAAATCCTCGGCTGCATCACATCGCAGTCCTGGTACCTTGTCAACATTCAGTACCAACTGTCTATCCAAATCTCCTGCCCTATCAACTTTGAACACTCCCAGTGACTGTTGTTCCTCCTCTCTCAGTGGCCTGAGTAGCATCTTTCTAGTGATGAAGAAAGAGTCATAGTCATAGAGTCATATAGCACGGAAACAGACCCTTCGGTCCAACCAGTCCATGCCGACCATAATCCCAAACTTAACTTGTCCCACCTGCCTGTGCTTAGCCCATATTCCTCCAAACATTTCTTATTCACGTACCTGTCTAACTGTCCAGGACTACGTGCTGAGGGATGCACTAAAACCTGGGAGCGCTGCCACCAAGGCACAGTGGGGAAAGACCACGTCTAAGGTCTTTCTGCCAAAGCACAATGGGGGTCTATTCAGTCGTCAGACTCTCTCGTTGCCTGAAATGTAAATATACGTAAATAGTGTTCTACATAAGTAAGAAATATTTTTGACCTTTGCAACTTCAGGGAATGTTTTAACCGTATCCACATCCACCACTTCCTCTGGAAGTTCATTCCACACACAAACCACTCTCTGTAAAAATAAATTACCTCTCATGTCTTTTCTAAATCTTTCTCCTCTTATCTTAAAAATACCCACTTGTCTTGAAATCCCCCACCCTAGGGAACAGACACCTGCCATTCACCTTATCTATACCCCCTCATGATTTCATTAACCTTTATAAGATCACCTCTCAATCTCCTACACTCCAGTGAGAAAAAGTCCCAGCCTATCCAGCTTCTCCTTATAACTCAAGCCCTCCATGCCTAGCGTCATACTGGTTAATGTCTTCTGAACCCCTTTCAGCTTAATAATATCTTTCCTAAAGCAGGACACAGTACTCCAGAAGAGGCCTCACCAACATCCTGTACAACCTCAACATTACATCCCAACTCCTATACTCAAAGGTCTGAGCAATGAAGGCAAGCATGCTAAAAGCCTTCTTTAACCACTGTTAACAGGATACAGCCTCACATCACTCACTATTACTAGGGAAACCATTCTCTGGGACACTCTGTTACTGGAGTACCGATTCTGGGTCACTCATTGTTACAAGGTACAGCCTTGAAGTGTAAGTTTGTCAGTCAGCACCAATCCGAGCATTAATTGATTTGTTTATGCCAAGTACAAGCCTCAAGGTGTGGCCTACTTATCCCATTGTATGGAATAAGTTCAAACTGTACTGTCAGCTTTCTCACTCTCCGACCATTCATGAAGCTCCAGTTCTAAGATGCCGTTGCATTCACACGAAGGGTCTAGGCCCGAAACGTCAGCCTTCCTGCTCCTATGATGCTGCTTGGCCTGCTGTGTTCATCCAGCTCTACACCTTGTTATCTCAATGTCTGAATATATTCTTGGCTTCCTGTCACCTTCAGATTAAGGACTTTCTAAAAGAGTGGTGGCAGATATCCCTCCAAACATTTCCTATTCATGTACTTATCCAAATGTCTTTTAAACATTGTAACTGTACCCACACCCACTACTTCCTCTGGAAGTTCATTCCACATATGAACCACTCTCTATGTAAAAAAAATTGCCCTCATGTCTTTTTTAAATCTTCCCCCTCTCACCTTAAAAATATGCTCCCTTGTCTTGAAATCCCCCACCATAGGGAAAAGACACCAGCCATTCACCTTATCTATGCCCCTCATTATTTTATAAACCTCTTTCTGGTCACCTCTCAATCTCCTACACTCCAGTGGAAAAAGTCCCAGCTTATCCAGCCTCTCCTTGTAACTCAAACTCTCCATTCCTGGCAACATTCTGGTAAATCTCTTCTGAACCCCCTCCAGTTTAATAATATCCTTCCTATAACAGAGTGATCAGAACTGGACACAACACACCAAAAGAGGCCCTACCAGGGTCCTGTACCTCCTCAGCATAATGTCCTAACTCCAATATTCAAAGGTGTGAGCAATGAATGCAAGCGTGTTAAATGTCTTCTTAACCCCCTATCTATATATGATGCAAACTTCAAAGACTTATGTCCCTGAGCCCCTAGGTCTCTCTGGTCTACAAGACTACCCAAGGCCCTACTTTTAATTGTATAAGTCTTGTCCTTGTTTTACCAAAATGCAAACCTCACATTTATCCAAATTAAATCCATCTTCCACCCTTCAGCCCATAGACCCAACTGATCAAGATCTCTTTGAAATCTTAGATAACCTTATTCACTGTCAAAGTATTCATTTAAAACCATGTTCCCTGGCTCCAGCTGTAAATCACTTATATCATCCCTAATTGGCCTACTCTTCTTACCAATCTTTTACTATGTATATGGCTATACGGGACTTTAGAACAACTCTTTCTGTTACACTCAGCCTAACTGTACCCTTCTATCCCCCTGCCAGCTCACCTTCAAACTTTACATTGTACTGTCAGCAAATGGGCTGCATTACACTCAGTCCCTTCAGTAAAGTCACTAGTGTAAATTGTTCTAAATCTTGTTCTTGATCCTTTCAATGAGGGCTGGCACACTGGCTCTGTGGTTAACACTGCCAGGAACCAGGTTCAATTCCACCATCAGGGGACTGTTTCTGTGGAGTTTGCATGTTCTCCCCGTGTCTGCGAGGGTTTTTTCCCACAGTCCAAAGATGTGCAGGTTATGTAGATTGGCCATGCTAAATTTACAAAAGTGTTGTGGGATGTGCAGGCTAGGTGGATTAGCCATGGCATTTACAGGGATAGGGTGGGGGAGGGGGTGGGGGTGGGTCTGAGCAGAATGCTCTTTGGAGGGGCACTGTAGACTTGAGGCTGAATGACCTGCTTCGATACATTCTATGATTCCTAATCTGTCTCTCAACAAATCTCCAATCCATCTACATTATTCCAAACCCCAATGACATGCATGCACAGTATCAGAAAGTGTACACATGTGGAGGCTTGCACAAGTGTTGTCAACAGGGGAGGGTACCTGGTGTCAGTAGATACTGCCTTCAGTAATAAACTCTGAGACTCTGGAGCAGATCAGAAGCACAGATGCGGTCTTGACGTTCAGGTAAAGAGTCATTGCTTCCCAAAAACTTAACAGCACATTCCTCACCTTGTCATGGTGCATCAGTTGGAAACCACTGAGATCAGATCCTTGTTATGGTCAGGCATCTTTGTGCGGGTCTCCCTCGGCACTGCACTCTTGTGCTGGCTTCGTGTGGACTTGTACCCACGTTTGATTCAGATATGACAGTGCTATTTCTGAGCCAAGCTGTAGAATGGATTTGTGTGTAGGGAATTTAAAATCAAAACATAGAAAGTTGGATTAGATTAGGCCATTCGGCCCCTTGAACCTGCTGTATCATTCAGATGACTCATGACTGATTTTTTTAATTTAAAAAATATACTCTTTTCATAAAAAATGTTTATATACATAGTTGCTAAAGCTGTTTGCTTCTGCACAGTCTTTACATATGGAGAACAAACAAACCCACAGCATTTCTTACTTATACAAGACTATATTTACATACATTTGAGGCAGTGGGAGGGTCCAATAACTGAAAGGACCCCCCATTTAACTTTGGCAGAAAAACCATGGATGTGGTCTTTCCCCACTGCGCCTTGGCAGACAGTAGCTGCCCCAAGCTTTAGTGTGTTCCTCAGCGCATAGTTCTGGACCTTGGAATGTGCCAGTCTGCTGCACTCAGTTGAGGTCAGTTCCTTGTTCTGAAAGATCAACAAGTTTCGGCCAGACGAAAGAGTGCCTTTCACTGAGTTCATGGTCCCCCAGGAGCAGTCGATGTTTGTCCCTGCTTGTGTCCTGGGGGACAGCCATAGAGCACTGAGTCCTGTGTAAGAGCTGCTCGGGACAAACCTCGACAAAAACCACTGCATCTCCCTCCAGACTTTGTTTGCAAAGGCACATTCCAGAAGGAGATGTGTGACTGTCTCTATCCCCCAGCCCCGCAGCTGCTTCGAAGGCAATGTGCATTGGCATTGTGGGTCTGGACATACATGAAGGATCTCACCACCAGCCAAGCAAAGTCTTGGTGCTTGTTGGAAAGTTCTGGTGATGAGGCACTCTGCCAAATGACTTCGACAGTCTGCTCAGGGAACAACCCGACAGGATCCACCCTCTCCTTTGCCCACAGGGTCTCAAGGATGCTCCATGCTGACCACTTCCCGATGGACTTGTGGTCAAAAGTGTTTTTCTTTGCAAATTTCTCCATGAGAAATTTGGAGTGCTCCATAGCACCGAGGCCAGGCCCATCCCTCACAACAGGTAAACTTCAGTACATAGTGACACTTAGAGTTTGTGTACCAAGGGTGCACATGGTGAGGTCAGTGTTCGGTATGTTCTTCTTCCCCTTATCCAGAGTTTTGTACTTGGTGTCCCTACACACATGGTCCATCTTAGACATCTAGATAAAGTGGAAGCTGGCTTGGGTGACCGCAATGGCATAGGTTCAGGGAATGGACCAAACCTGTGCCACGTACAACAACAGAGAGTGCCTCACACCTGATGACCAGGTTTTTAACCTGCAATGGAGAGGGAACAGTGCTCCCAAAACCCCAGTTTCTGCCTCACCCTAGCAATACGCTCCTCTGAAGATTCTGTGCACACCTCAGCCCCTCCAAACCATATTCCCAGCACCTTCAGGTAATCTGTGCTGATGGTGAAAGGGATAAAGTATCGGTCGGCCCAGTTCTCAAAGAAGATGGCCTTGTTCTTGCCTTGATTTACCTTAGCTCCCGAGGCCAAACTGGTCGCAGATACTCATGAGTCTGCTCACTGATAATGGATCTGAATCATGATTGATCTTCTACCTCAATGCCATTTTCCTGCTCAATCTCGATATCCTTTGATACATCATATTTTAGAGAGATTACGGTGTAACAGACAAACTGTCCAAAACTAGGCGTCTTAATAGAGTCACAGAGATATACAGCTTGGAAATAGATCCTTCAGTCCAACACATCCATGCCAACAGGATATCCTAAATTAATCTAGTCCCATTTGCCAGCATTTGACCCATATCCCTCTAAACCCTTTCTATTCATGTACCCATCCAGGTATCTTTTAAGTGTTGTAATTGTACCAGCCTCCACCACTTCCTCTGGCAGTTCATTCCATACACACACTGCCCTCTGCATGAAAAAGTTGCCTCTTAGGTCCCTGTTAAATCTTTCCCCTATCACTTTAAACCTATGCCCCTCTAGTTTTGGACTCCCCTACCCTGAGAAAAAGAGCTTGGCTATTCATCCTATCCATGCCCCTCATGATTTTATAAGGTCACATCCTCTGACGTTTCAGGGAAAATAGCCCCAGCCTATTCAGCCTCTCCCTTTAGCTCAAACCCTCTAACCTTGGCAACATCCCTGTAAATTTTTTCTGAACCATTTCAAGTTTAACAACATCTTTCCTATAGCAGGGAGAACAGAATTGAACACAGTATTCTAAAGTGGCCTAACAAATGTCCTGCATAGCTGCAACACGACCTGCCAACCCTATACTCAATGCACTGACCAATAAAGGCAAACTTACCAAATACCTTCTTCATTATCCTACCTACCTGTGACTCCACTTTCAAGGAGCTATGAACTTGCACTCCAAGGTCTCTTTGTTCAGAAACACTCCCCCAGGACCTTACCATTAAGTTTATAAGTCCTGCCCTGATTTGCCTTTCCAAAATGCAGCACCTCACATTTATCTAAATTAAACTGCATCTGCCACTTCTCACCGCATGGCCCATCTGATCAAGGTCACTTTGTACTCTGGGCTAACCTTCTTCACTGTCCACTACACCACCAATTTTGGAGTCATCTGCAAACTTACTTACTTACTAAGCGTAAGAAAATCACTAATTAGATGCAATAAGGAACCAAATGGATTATTTGAGCCAACTGGATGCATTTAAGGGGACGGTAGATATGCACCTAATGGAGAAGGAATTGACCGGTTCACCCAAAAGGGGAAGCGATCATATATTTTGTGTTGTAAACTGCAAGCAATTGGGCGGCACGATGGCTCATTGGTTAGTACTGTTGCCTCATGGCGCCTGGGACTTGGGTTTCATTCCACCCTTGGGTGACTGTGCAGAGTTTGCACATTCCCCCTGTGTCTGCATGGGTGTCCACTAGGGGCTCCAGTTTCTTCCCGCAGTCCAAAAATGTGCAGATTGGGTGGTTTGGCCATGCTAACTTGCCCATAGTGTCCAGGGATGTGCAGGCTAAGAGGATTAGCCGTGGGAAATGCAGGGTTAAAGGGATCAGGAGGGGGTTTCTGAGTGGAATGCTCTTCGGAGGGTTGGTGCAGACTCGATGGGCCAAATGGTCTGTTTCCTCACTGTAGGGGTTCTATGATTCTGTGTCAGCATTAGAATGCATGTATTGCAACTAATCAGAAAGCTATTGTGCGGAGGATTGAATACAAGAGTAGGGAGGTTAAGCTTCTGGAGTACTGTGTACAGTACTGGTTCCCATATTTACAGATGGATGTTAGCGTGTTGGAAGCAGCTCAGAGAAGGTTTACTAAACTAAATCTTGGAATAAGCAATTGCTGTATGAGGAAAGGTGAGACAGGCTGGGTGTGTATCCTCTAGAGTTTAGAAGAGTCAGAGGTGACTTAATCGAAACATATAAGATCCTAAGGGGAGGTGGATATGGAGACGATGTTTCCCCTTGTGGGAGAATCTAGAATTAGAGGGTCAAAGTTTAAAAATAAGGTACTACCCATTTAAAACAGATGAAGAAACTTTTTTTTCTCTCTCAGAGAATTGTGAGTCTTTGGAATTCCTTTCCTCCAAAGGCAGTGGATGTAGAATCTTTAAATAGCTTTAAGACATATGCAGGCATGTCGAGTTAAGGTTAAAATTAGATCCGCCATGATCTTATCGAATAGGGGAACAGGTTCGAAGGGCCGAATGGCCTACTCTTGCTCCTTGTTCGTATGTTTGCAAACAATTTTGTTCAGCAATCGGGTGCCTCGACTCCTGCCTCGGGCGACTGTCTGTGTGGAGTTTGCACATTCTCCCCGTGTCTGCATGGGTTTCCTCCGGGTGCTCCGGTTTCCTCCCACAGTCCAAAGATGTACAGGTTAGGTGGACTGGCCATGTTAAATTGCCCACAGCGTCCAGGGATTCGTAGGCTTGGTGGCTTAGGCGTGGGAAATGCAGGGTTACAGGGATAGGGTGGGGGCCTGGTTCTGGATGGGATGCTCTTCAGAGGGGTGGTGTGGACTCAATGGGCTGAATGGCCTGCTTCAACACTGTAGGGATTCTATGGCCAAGTGAATACATTGTGCCTACCGGCTCTCCCTCATTTACTCTGTTGGAGGTGCAAAAATATCCACAACACTCATGCCCCCTAAACAAAATTAAAAAGAAAATCTGATGCTGTCACTCTATGTTCAATGACATATTGTAACATGTTTGTTACAATTCCCTCACTACCTTTAGTTATCAAAAATCTCTCAATCTTGTCTTTAAAAGTAATAATTGCCATTTGTGGAAGAGAATTCAAAACTTTTTGTTTTGACCTTGTTCCTGGAGCATCAGAGGCTGAGGGGTGAACTTACAGAAGTTATAAAATCATATGGGTCATGGATAGGGTGAGTAGTCAAGGTCCTTTTCTCAGGGTAGGGGAGTCTAAAACTAGAGGGCATGCGTTTAAGATGAGAGGGGAAAGTTTTAAAAAGAACCTGAGAGATAACTTTTTCACAGCAGAGAGTGGTGCGTGTATGGAACAAGCTGCCAGAGGAAGTGGTGGAGGCTGCTACAATTGCAACACTTAAAAGGCATCTGGATGGGTATATGAATAGGAAGGGTTTAGAGGGATATGGGCCAAATGCTGGCAAATGGGCCTAGGTCAGATTGGGATATCTGGTCAGCGTAGATGAGTTGAACTGAAGGGTCTGTTTCCATGCTGTATGACTCTATGACTCTATAATATGAATCTGGTGATAATGTGGTGTAGTGGTAACGTCACTGGACACGTAAACCAGACGTAATGCTGTAGGCACACAAGTTCAAATCCAACATAGGTGGTAGGTGGGATTTAAATTCGATGAATGGATCACAAATATACGAATAAAACCAGTTAGAGCAATGGTACTATGATTATTACTAAAGACCATCAGCCTCAGTAAGGTCCTTTCAGGAAGAAAATTTGTTATCCTCTGAAAAGGCCCCAGTCAGTCCAAGGACAAGCGACATCCAGCTCCTGCCAGAAATAAGAAATAAACCTCTTGTCACAAGCTGGACCAACATTCCATGGAATACATCAAATGGAAGAGAAGCTGCATATTGCGGTAGACACATAGACTGAAGGTGAGTGGCATAGTGGTGTCTCACACAGAGAGTTATCCTTGCTCCTGTAATGTTTACCAACCACCAGGAGGGGGCAGCATTGACTGACACTGGAGACTATGGCACTGAGCTGTACAAAATTCAACATAATCCCACATAACAAAGGTAAGGAGTTATAGAACATAGAACAGTGCACAGCACAGGAACAGGCCCTTCGGCCCACAGTGTTGTGCTAAACCTGACACTAAATGAAACTAATTCCTTCTACCTGCCCTTGGTCCATATCCCTCCGTTCCTTGCATATCCATGTGCTTATCTAAAAGTCCCATAAATGCCCTTGTCATAACTGCTTCCATCACCACACTTAACAGCACGTTCCACACTCCTACCACTCTGTGTGTAAAAAAAACTTGGCCCTCACATCTCCTTTGAACTCACCTTAAATGCATATCCCCAGTCTGTACCTTCTTAAACCGTGACTTGACAATAATTGTCAGGTGAATGACTTAACTCCAGTCTGAAGGTCACACCCCAGCCTACCTCACTCATGGATGGCCCTCTATTCACCCACCCGGTGTATCTGGGCACTCAGTCACTGGTAACCCACTCCTCTCAACTTTCCTCAGTTTTGAAAACTCATGCCCTCAAACTCCTTCAGTCACTGTCACCCACTCCTCTCAACCTCCCTAAGTCACCGAGAGCCTACAGAGGTACAAAGGAATGTGGGGGCTGGGGATGGTGACAGAGACAGGGACGGGCGTAGGGGCTGGAGGGGGTGACAGAGATAGGGAGGGGGTGTAGGGGCTGGAGCGGGTGACAGAGACAGGGAGGGGGTGTAGGGGCTGGAGGAGGTGACAGAGATAGGGAGGGGGTGTAGGGGGCTGGAGGGGGTGACAGAGACAGGGAGGGGTGTAGGGGCTGGAGGAGGTGACGGAGATAGGGAGGGGGTGAAGGGGGCCTGAGGAGGTGACAGAGATAGGGAGGAATATAGGGGTTGGAGGAGGTGATAGAGACAGGGAGGGGTGTATGGGCTGTGGGAGGTGACAGAGATAGGGAGGGGTGCAGGGGCTGGGGGAGGTGACAGAGATAGGGAGGAATATAGGGGTTGGAGGAGGTGATAGAGACAGGGAGGGGTGTAGGGACCCAGAGGAAGTGGCAGAGATAGGGAGGGGTGCAGGGGCTGGGGGAGGTGACAGAGATAGGG
>NC_063377.1:5936535-5941913 GCF_021869965.1 Rhincodon typus
GGGAGGTGACAGAGATAGGGAGGGGTGTAGGGGTTGGAGAAGGTGACAGAGATAGGGAGGGGGTGTAGGGCCCAGAGGAGGTGATAGAGATAGGGAGGGGTGTAGGGCCCAGACGAAGTGGCAGAGATAGGGAGAGGTTTAGGGGCTAGAGGATGTGACAGAGATAGGGAGCGGGTGCAGGGGCTGGAGGAGATTACAGAGACAGGGAGGAATGTAGGCTGTGGATGTGATCAGTAATGCAGGACACTAAATTCCCCTTTGAGTGGCTGCCATGCGAGCTTGATGAGAATCAAGCTAGTGCTTTTGAGGCATGGGTTTGTGGGGTTGAGGCCTACTCCAGGTGGACACTGCCTACTCAGTCAGAAGTGGCATCTTTCAGAGATGGAGAGCTCCAGTCGCTGCCCTTTTACTGGAGCTCTCTGCAGTGATCTGGCTAATTCCTCCATTCTGCCACATCTCTGAATCAAATGTTTTGCTCATTCTCACGTCACTGCTCTGCACAAACTGGCAGTCCCATTTCCTACTTTGTAACAAAGACCACACTTTGAATAATACTTCCCCGAGGGAGGGGCTGTGGGATATGCAGAGGCTATGAGAAACAGGATGTGCATTAAGTCTGAAGTGGGTGAGGGAGTGTGTGGGAGACTGAGTCCAAGAGCAGGGGAATGTGGGGGAGAACAGGTAGTTACGCCAGAGACTGGGATGAGAGGGAGATAGAAAGTGGGAAAGTGGAGGAGGGCGCAGGACAGCGGGGAAGTACACAGGACAAGGGGGGAATAAGTTAAATCATAGAATCATAGAATCCCTACAGTGTGGAAACAGGCCCTTCGGCCCAACAAGTCCACACCGACCCTCAGAGCATCCCACCCAGACCCATCTCCCTATAACCCACCTAACCTACACCTCCCTGAATACCACAAGCAATTTATCATGGCCAATTCACCTAGCCTGTACATTTCTTTTGGACTGTGGGAGAAAACTGGAGCACCCGGAGGAAACTCACGCAGACACGGGGAGAATGTGCAAACTCCACACAGACAGTCTCCCGACGGTGGAATCGAACCCAGGTCCCTGGTGCTGTGAGGCAGCAGTGCTAACCACTGTGAACAGGAGGGTGCGGCAGTGAGTGGGACAATGGAAAAGTGAGTGGGACAGTGAGGAACAGGCTGGAGAGTGGCAGAGGGTTCAGGCAAATGGGGAGTAAGTGAGGGAGTAAGCAGGAATGTGATCGAGAGACCAGGGACAGTCAGCTAGACACCTGGGAGTAAGCGGGACAGTGGTGGAGTGAGGTGGGCGGTGTTAGCAGAACAATGGCAGTGTGAGCTGGAGGATAACACAGTGAGTGGGACAGTCAGGGAGTCATCCAGAGACTGGAGGGGGTTGAACAGGACAGTGTGGCAAGGTGCTGAGCATGAAAGGGGGTGCTGGAGAGTGCAGGTGGAGATCTGATTGTGCAAGAGTGGTAGAAGGGTGCAGGCAGGGGCTGGAGTGAAGGGGAATGAGCTGGATTGAGGAAGAGTGAACTGGCGAGCGAGGGAGCAAGCTGTGTTGAGCAGGAGTCAGCCAGTCCTTCAATTTTCCCGTAGATATTTGTATTCCTGCTTTGCAAATGCTTCTGGAAATAACTTTGAGTCGTCCTTCATCACACAAAACAACTCAAAACAAAGGTATGGCATACAGCAATTACGGAAAGTTTCTGACCTTGAGCTGATTTGAAGGTGGGAGCAGGCTCAGCACTCTGCGTTGTAACAGTCTGAACACATTCAACCTGCATCCAGAAACTAACTTCACTAACCTTCATGCTCTTTACACCAGGAAACACCTAAAGCAACTGCATTCAAGGTGTTCAAAGCTACCCCCTGTCACCACTCATTTATCAACCTCAATACTTCCAGTCCTACCTCATCACCTTTTAACCTACCAGGCCCTATCTTTGAACCCTACACCTTCAGCTCCAACATTATGTCCTCAAGTCACTCCTTCATGATCTCCTCCTTCCTGCCCTTCCTCCTTCTAATCTCTCCCCACCCCATTTCCCTCCAGTTCTACCCCCTCCAACCCTCCCTATTCCCTCCTACTCCAGCCCTACCTCCAGCAGACCAACCTCTATTTTTAGAGTCATTCCCAGCACAGGAGGGCAGACCAGTCTAGAGTGAAGCAGTTTAGCAGCAAAGATGGTTGAGGAACAATGGCAGACATTTAAGACAATAGTTCATGGTTCACAGTAAAGACATATCCCAGTGAGGAGGAAGGAGATAGGCCAATCATTGTTAATCAGAGAAACTAAGAATGGCATCAAATCGAAAGAAAAGCACACACAATATGGCAAAGATTAGTGATAAGTCAGAGGTTTGGAAAATCAATAAAGATGACCTAAGAAAAAATAAAGAGGGACAAGAACGTAAGGACTAGGAGCAGGAGTAGGCCGTCTGGCCCTTCGAGTCTGCTCCGCCATTCAATAAGATCATGGCTGATCTTTTCGTGGACTCAGATCCACTTACCCGCGTTCTCACCGTAACCCTTAATTCCTTTATTGTTCAAAAAAAACTACCTTTTCTTTAAAAACGTTACTGAAGTAGCGTCAACTACTTCACTAAGCAAGGAATTCCATAGATTAACAACCCCCTGGGTGAAGAAATTCCTTCTCAATTCAGTCCTAAATCTGCTCCCTCTAATCTTGAGGCTATGCCCTCTTGTGCTAGCTTCACCTGCCAGTGGAAACATCCTCTCTACTTCTATCTTATCTATTCCCTTCATAATTTTATATGTTTCTATAAGATCCCCCCTCAATCTTCTGAATTCCAATGAATATAATCCAATCTACTCAGTCTCTCCTCATAAGCCAACCCCCTCACTAGGAATCAACCTAGTGAACCTCCTTTGCACCCCCTCCAGTGCCAATACATCCTTTCTCAAGTAAAGGACAAGATCAACTTTGAGGATAAACTTGCAAGTAGTATCAAGATGGACAGCAAGTGCTTCTTTAAGAAGGAAGACAGGTCAACATAAACATAGGCCCCTTAGAGAATGAGGCTGAGGATATGATAATGGGGAACCAGGAAATGTCAGAGGAGTTGAATAAATACTCTGCATCAGTTTTCATAATAGAAGACACTAGTAGGATTCTAAAAATACTAAATAATCAAGGGGCAAAAGGAGGACAGGAAATAAGCAGAATAATTTTCACGAGAAGAAAAGATTTAAAAAGTCTAAAGGCCAATATGTCCCCTGCACCCAACAGGATGGATCCTAGGATGAAAGGAAGTAGCTACAAAGACAGTGGGTGCACTGCTCGCAATCTTCCAGGAATCCTTAGATTTTGGAAAAGTCTCAGAGTTTGGGAAAACTGCCAATGTAACATCTTCATTTAAAAAGGGAAGGAGACAAAAAAACTAGCAACTGTAGGTCAATTAGCCTACCATCTGTTATAGGGAAAATGTTAACGTTCTACAATAAAGGATGTAATCGCGCAGCATTTAGAAACACATAAGATCAGACAGAGTCAGCATAACTTTATGAAGGAGAAATCATGCCTGACACATTTATTAGAATTCTTTGAGGAGGTAACAAGCAGGATTTAGGAGAAGCAGTGGATGTAATATATTTAGATTGTCAGAAGTTATTTGATAAGGTACTACACATTAGGCTAATTAATAAGAGTCCATGGTGTTGGAGGTGTGATATTAGCAGGGATTAAGGATTGACTCACTGTGACTGCGATACAGTCTCTGAGACATTGCCAGTTATTGGGATACAGTCTCTGAGACACTCCCCATACCCCAGTAACTGTGAGTGCCCCATAGAATGTATCTCATGATTGTGTGTGTCCAGAGACTGTAGCTCAGAAAGAATGTGTCTCAGAGACTCTATCCCAGAAAAAGAGAGTGTCTTGAACCCAGGCCTCCTGGCTCAGAGGTAAGTGCTCAAGACTGTATGCTCGCTGCTGAGCACAGACAGTTTGGACCGGAAATTTGAGAAACTGTTTATGAGATATTCATAAGCAGAGATCTACAATGCCAGCAAATTGTTCATTAAAAATGTGCAGCAATTTGAAAGGCTTGCTTTAAATCGAGTTACACTCAGTGTTTTGTAGATGATGTTACTCAGAATATACTTGTAGTAACATGGCAGAAGTGGCAGTACAGGATTGACAGTAGAATCTTAGAGTCATAGAGCTGTACAGCATGGAAACAGACCCTTCGGTCCAACTCATCCATGCGGATCAGATACCCTAAATTAATCAAGTCCCATTTGCCAGCATTTGGCCCATATCCCTATAAACCCTTCCTATTCATGTATCCATCCAGATGCCTTTTAAATATTGTAATTGTACCAGCCTCCACCACTTCCTCTGGCAGCTCATTCCATACATGCACCACCCTCTGCATGAAAAAGTTGAACCTTAGGTCCCTTTTAAAATTTTCCTCTCTCACCTTAAACCTATGCCCTCTAGGTTTGGACTCCCATACCCTGGGGAATAAACCTCGGATCTTCACCTTATCTATGCCCCTTATGATTTTATCAACCTCTATAAGGTCACCCCTCAGCCTCCAACTGTCCAGGGAAAATAGTCCCAGCCTATTCAGTCTGTCCCTATAGCTCAAATCCTACAACCCTGGCAACATCCTTGTAAATCTTTCTGAACACTTTCAAGTTTCACAACATCCTTCCTATGGCAGGGAGACCTGAATTGAATGCAGTATTCCAGAAGTGTTCTAACCAACGTCCTGTACAGACACAACATGACCTCCCAACGCCTATGCTCAATGCACTGACCAATAAAGGCAAGCATACAAACGCCTTTTTCACTATCCTGTCTACCTGTGACTACACTTTCAAGGAACTATGAATCTGCACTCTAAGGTCTCTTTGTATTGCAACACTCCCCAGGTTTTGCCATTAAGTGTATAAGTCCTCCCCTGATTTGCCTTTCTAAAGTAAACTCCTTCTGCCACTCCTCAGCCCATTGGCCCATCTGGTGAAGGTCCCATTGTACTCTGAGGTAACCTTCTTCAGTGTCCACTACATCTCCAATTTTGGTGTCATCTGCAAACTTATTAACCATACGTCTTATGTTCACATCCAAATCATTTATATACATGATGAAAAGTAGAAACAGACCATTCTTTACATATGTGCCACGACTCTTTTAGAAAGTTCTTAATCTGAAGGTGACGGGGAGCAAAGAATATATTCAGACATTGAGCAGGTTTACGTGAATGTAAAGGTATCTCAGAACTGGAGCTTCATGAATGGTCTGAGACTGAGAAAGCTGGCAATACAATTTGGAGATAGTAGGAACTGCCAATGCTGGAGTCTGAGATAACAAGGTGTGGAACTGGATGAACACAGCAGGCCAGGCAGCATCAGAGGAGCGG
>NC_063377.1:5951913-5968509 GCF_021869965.1 Rhincodon typus
TCCCAACACCCCAAAACCCTGCTCCTTCCCCCACAGGCCATGCCCACTCAAGAGTTTCACTGATTTCCCCCTTTTGAAAGTTCCTCTTGAATCTGCTTTCATCACCCTTTTAGGCAGCGTAGCCCAGATCACAAAAATACTTTGTGTCTGAGTGTTCCTCTGTCTTCTCAGGACCTATCAATCCTCGTTGATCTGTGCCCTTCATAGCAGACAAAAAAGTTTCTTCTAATCAATTCAACTGAACTCACTTCACAATTTCAAACGCCTCAGATAAATTGCTCTTTAACATTCTCTGGCCTAACATCAATCATCCATCCAAATTCTCCAGTCTGTCCGTGTCGCAGACTTAATAGTCTGAAAGGCCTCAATATGTGGTGTGAGCTTTCTAACGTTCTGTTACCTCCTTCGTCCATGGTCCCATTCTGGTAAATCTCCTTCCACTCATTGTCAGAGGCATTAACAGTCTTCCAAAATCACAGGATCCAGAACTGGAAACATCTCTGTATAATGGCTGAGATTTTGTCCCCAGGTTGGAGATGCTCAGTCTTCAACCACTGACAAGCATAGCTGACCAGACAAACTGTTGGTCAAGAGTGGTCGTATCTCTTGGGATCAACCTCAAGTCTTCAAAAATGTTCATCCACCTGTTCAAACTTCAGGATCTGACTGAGACCAACCGACGTCACATTCTGATTTGGCAAGGGTCTGAACACAACCCTGCATGGCTGGCAATGAAAAAATTTTTACATCAGAAAAGGACCTAGAGTAGGCCACTTTAAGTCTGCTCTGCCATTCAATAAGATCATGGCTAATCTGACTTTAACCTGAACTCTACATTCCTGCATATCCCTGATAATCTTTCATCCCCTTGGTCATCAAGAATCTATATACCTCTGCCTTAAAAATATTTATAAATTCTACATCTAGTCTCTTTTGACGAAGGGAATTCCAAAGACTCACAACGCTCCATGGAAATAAAATGTATCCTCATCTCTGTTTCAAAAGGGCACCCTTTTTTTTTCAACTTTGGCCCCTAGTTCTAGATTCTCCCACAAGAGGAAACATCTTTTCTGCATCCACCACCGCCCAACACTTTCTCTTTATTTCACCAGTCTGATGCAGGCAACAGAGAGCAAAGACCAAGGAACTGGAAGGTTTTTGATAAAAAAATCACAGAGTTTCAGGACAAAACAATTTGAAAGTTTGAAGGAACGGGTCAAGCTTGACTGAGGACTCCATCCCCTCCCTCCAGTTCCTCCCATCTGATCCAGCCTCCCCTTCTGACTCTCTTCACTCCCCTCACCTCTTTTGCCCCCTTACACTCTCCAAATTAAACAACCATCCCATCTCTCTACCCTGCATCCCTCTCCACCAGTCTCCTCCCTCCCCTCATGTCCCTGTACACCTCTCTCTAGCCTCTCCCCACCTCATTCTCTCCCCCTCTGTCCCACTTCCATTTCTCACCATACTTCTCTTTCTTCCCTGTCCCTTTCTCCCCATCCCTTTCTATCTCCTTTCCCAAAATTGTTGCTTACTGCGCCCACTCCCTTTTCCCTCTATCTCCCCACCCTCTACCACCCACCCTTGTCCATTTCACCTCCTCACTCTCTCCCCCCTGCCTATCACCTCTCTCTTTATCCACCCTCCTTTCTCCCCTCATTTTTACTCTCTCCCTCTCTACCCTCCTCACTTTCTTTCCCCCTCAATATCTTTCTCCCATTCCTTTTCTCCTCTATCTGTCTCCCCGCTCATTCTCTCTCCCCTTCCTTTTCTCCCCCTCCCTCTCTATCTGCCCCACCATCTCCTTTCTCCCCTTTTCTCTCTATCTCTCCTCACTTTGCCCCATTCCCTTTCTCCTCCTCTATCTTCTTTATCTCTCCTCACTTTCTCTCCCCCTTCTATCTGTCCCATCTGTTCCTTTATTCCCCTCACTCTATCTTCTCTCACTCTCTATTCCTTCTCACTTTCTCTCTTCTCTTCTCTCTCTCCCATCTCTCTCCCCTCCCCTCACCTCACACTCTCCACTTTTATCCTTTCTCTCCCTATCACCCTCACTTCCTCTATATTCCTCCCACTCGCTCCCTTTCCTCTCTCTCTATCCTCCACACTCACTTTATACCCTACTTCTCTCTGTCCATCCTATCCCCGCTCCAGTTTTTCTCTCTCCCCTCCTCTAAAACTTTCTCTCCCTTCCTCCCTTTCTCCCTCTTTCTCTATTCTCCTCACTCCCTTTCTCCATCCTCACTATTTCTCTATCCCTCACTTACTCCTCCTTACTCTTTCTCGCACCCCCTCTATTCCACCGTCTCTGCTCTCACTCTTTATCCTACCTCCAACATTCCCTCTCCCTCCTCACTCTTTCTCTCTGCCTCACTCCCTCGATTCCCCTCCTACTCTCCACCCAAGTCCCTCTCTTCCTCCACTGCCTCTCGCCCTCCTCACTTTCTCTCCTCCCTCTGTTCCCCCATTCCCTTTATCCCAATCTTCCCCTCTCACTCATTCTGTCTCCTCACCCTCCCTCCCTCACCCCCTACACTCCCGTTTCTTTCTCCATCACAATTCCTCTCTCCTCCAACACTCCCTCTCTCCCTCCCCCTACACTCACTCCCCCTGCACTCCCTCTCTTTCCCCCAAACTCCCTCTCTCCCCCTCCATACTCCCTCTGTCACCCAAATCTTCTTCTCTCCCCCTCCACACTCACTGACCCCCCCAACTCCCTTTCTCCCCACTCCCTCATTCCCTCCCCCCTCGTTTCCCCCCAACTATTTCTAACACACCCCACCCTCTCTCTGCCCCCAACTCCCTAACACCCACCACCCTCTCGCTGCCCCATACCCATCTGCCCCATCCCCTTCTCTGCCCATCACATCCCGCACTCCCTCTCATGCCCCCCACCATTCTCTATCCCTCTTTACTCCCCTCTGCCCCCATTTTCCCCTCTCCATCTCCTCACTCTCCTCCCCTTCTCTGCCCCACCCTCCAGGTGTCGGGGTTTTTGCCGTAATGTGGAGGTTCCCTTCTTGAACTGGGGTGGACAGAGTCAGAAGTCTCACGACACCAGGTTACAGTCCAACAGGTTTATTTGAAATCACAAGTTTTCAGAGCGCAGCCCCTTCATCAGGTGAAGTGAGAGAGGAGCACACAAAATTTATGAGCAGAGGGATCAAGGGCAAAAGATCATACAAATAGTGTGAGTGGAGTGTTGAGTAATAAATCCAAAGTGTTAGATGGTGTGGGTAAAGTGTTAACAGCTGACTAACAAGTGATGACCTATAATCCGATTAAATGAGGCAGAGAGATAATTACAAAACAATTAAAATAAAAGTGGTGCTGGAGACAAACCAAATTACTTGAATAACATCTTAGGTATAAGAATCGCAAGCCGATTGTCTAACGAAAGCAATAAGTTATCCAAAACTTTTTTGCTACACGCTGACCTCATCCTCTTCCTCCCATCCCTCACCCGAAACCGTGAGTAACAATCCCTCTGTCCAATGGGATGGCGGCTGCTGGCGGCTGCGGGCAGTGATTGGCCGCCGGACACAGCCGGCCCCACCCACGAGCCGGGGGTGCCTGTGATCAGGTCCTGTGCACGCGGGCTGCCGGCGCTCCGATTGGCTGCCGACCGGGTAAACAAGCAGCATCGGCCAATGGCAGCGGCGAGCACGCGGCGCGCAGGAGGAGGCAGGAGGATGGCACGCGCGGCGGCGGTTGGAGGAGAGTGATGGGGGAAGGGCGTGAGGAAAGGACGTGCGGGGGTGGGGCAGGGGCGGGTGAGGGGAGGGCTGAGTCACAAACCGACCGACTATTGGTGCAGGTAGTGGGAGGGGGGCGGGACCGGGGACAGATCCGATAGCGATTGGTGGAAACGACGGGAGGGACGGCCGACTGGGAAAGCGGGGGGGGGAGCTCGTCAAAGCTATAAGTAGATGCGCGGCGGTGAGTACGCAGAACAGATTGAACTCACACAGTGAGAGCGGAAGAAAGGATTTATCGCTTTGATAGAGCAAGAGGTAGTAGCCAAGCTGGACGCTGACATGGTGGTCAACAAGAAGCTTCTTCCCACTTTTGAGCTGGTCTTCAGCTCCGAGCGCACCTACACGGCCGGCGACAAGGTGGCCGGGCGGGTCCGGCTGCAGACCGCCCAACTGCTGAGGGTCACCGCCGTGCGCATCGTCGCCCTGGGTTACGCCCGAGCCCAGCTCCTCAAAGGCTCGCAGCCCCTGCGCCAGCAGCAGGATTACCTGCACTTCCAGGAAGCCCTGCTTCCGGATGGAGAGAACCGGGCCACAGGTAAGAGAGAGGGGGTCAGCTTCCGGTGGGTTCAAGGATCAACTTCCGGTTATGGGGAGATAGTGGGGGTCAGAGGTCAGGTCCTGTTTAAAGGGAGCGCCCCTGGGTGTTGGGGGGGGTGGGGTCGTCGGGTAAGGCTCCGTTTAAAAGGTAAACTGTTGCGGGGTGGTCTTCATTATCAGCCCCCAATTTTAGGGGGTGCTCCGGGGCGGGGATCAGGCTCCTGTTTAAAAGGCAAGCTGCTACTGGGGCAGGGGGCCTCATCAGGCTCCTGTTTAAAGGGGGAGCTCCTTTCGGGGTGGGGTGTCATCAGGCTCTTGTTTAATGGGGGAGCTCCTTTTGGGTGGGGGGGGGGGGTGATGTCATCAGGCTCCTGTTAAATGGAACATGTTTGGGGATGGGCAGCCTCTCTGTTGGAAGGAATGAAAGGGGGAGATTTCGTTCAGCCTCTTGTTACAGGAGGCATGGGATCCTTGCTCCTTTCAAAGGGGAAATGCGTTGTCAGTTTCTGGTTTTTGTGTTGGTAGCCTGTTAAAGGGGAGATCTGGAGTTCTGTTAAATGGGGTCAAGGTAGTCTGTGGTATGTTAAGAGGAAGTTGAAGCATCAGTACCCTGTTAATTGTGTAGATGTCTGTCTGTTGTGGTGGGAGGTGATGTTTATCTGCTCCTTTTAAAGGGGAGATGGTGTTGGTTGATGTACTGTTAAAAGGGTGGTGGGGGGTGGTCAACAAGTTATGTAATTGGGTATAAGCTTGTTTGGGATCAGAGCATTCTGCAGTGTGTGCACCCATGGGTGGGTTGGATGACAGTCTGCATGACTTCAGATATTGATGACTTCCTCTTATCTTGTGCAGATGTTGATGGATCTATGTTCCTGCAGCCTGGCAAAATGTACGAGTACAGTTTCAGCTTCCAGATACCTGAAGGGTAAGCTACCTTTATTCTTACCTGTTAGCCCCTGTTGTGGCATGGTCACACATTTTTGGCTTGGATGATGCTCCCATTGCAACTCCTAACTGTGTGGCTGTTTTTTTTTGACAGGCCCTTGCCCCCCTCGTTCAAGGGCAAGTATGGTGGGGTCTGCTACCTCGTCACAGCATACGTTGATCGGGAGAAGCAGCCATCCCTGGAAACCAGCAGGAACTTTGATGTGGTCGAGCCCATTGATGTCAACACACCAACCTTACTGGTGAGTAATGGGTAGCAGTTAATGTAAATGTGAGGCTTAGTGCTGAATCAAATCACTCTACTTAGCATCATCCTAATGTTGGGCTAGGGTAGGTGTCAGTACTGACATAATTAGAGGTTGAGGTGATACCAGAGTCACCCATTGAAGACAGGTGGGAGGACTTTCTTCTTTCAGAGGAGAGTGAATCTATAGAATTCTTTATGACGGAGGATAGTTGAGGCTGGGTTGTTAAATATATTCAAGGCTGAGATAGTCAGATTTTTAATCAGGAAGAAGAAGGGGAAGAGCCATGAAAGTGGAGTTAATGATCAGATCAGCCATGATCTCATTGAATGGCAGAGCAGACATGATGAGCTGAGTGGCCCACCCCTTACTGTCATAGGAGCTGCATTGCTGTTGGCTTGAAATCTATCACAAATGTCAAACTATATTTTCTGTGCCCCTTTCAGTGCCCAGTTGGGGGGTCCAATAAGAAGAAGGTGACTTGTTTCTTCCTGTCTGATGGTTACGTGTGCATTGCTGCCAAGATTGACCGGAAGGGATACTGTCAAGGTAATTATCTTGGTCTGTTTTCTGGCTCCTTGAACTGTCAGCTTTTCCTGGTTTGTGTCAACGCCATTAATCTCAACAACACTTTCCTTCCTTTTTGCCAGGTGACCAGATCTGCATCAATGCCCAATTCCAGAACAATTGCTCACGTATTGTGATGCCCAAGGCAGCCATCATGGCAAAGCAGACCTACCAAGTGAGCGGCAACACCAAGGTCTTCAAGGAGAAACTCAACAGTGTTCGAGGAAACCACATCATCTCAGGGATGTCTGAATCCTGGTGTGACAAGTGCCTGCAGATCCCTACTGTGAAACCATCAATCAACTCTCACATCATCTGCTTGGAGTACTCGCTACTGGTGAGTGATGGGCAGGACGTTGCAACTTCCTGGGTACTCCACTTCTAGTGTTGCCTGTAGTTGACCCATGATCTGTGATTCCTCAATGAGGAGAAGGTGAGGTGTTCATAATCACGAGGGGTGGGGATCGCACTTAGTTGGGTGTCTACCTCCTAAGTTTATTCATTGTCCCGGCTTCCAGCACACTCGTTTTCACACAATTGGGATTAATAAGACGGCTCTTTTTGAAGTCTCCTGTTTGATGTTGCTTTGTTCTAATGACTGATGTTCTCCCTCCCCACAGGTTTATGTCCACATTCCAGGCAGCAAGAAGCTGGTCCTTGAACTCCCTCTGGTCATTGGCACCATCCCATACAATGGCATGAACAGCCGATCGTTCAGCAATGCCAGCAACTGCAGCAGTGTGAGCAGCAGCAGCATGAGCTGGCCCCACATGGAGTTCCCGGAGCAGATGGCAGGTAAGGGCTTGCAGGTGCACTCTATATGGCATCTTCTGGGCCTGGCTATGTGGGGGCAGTGAACTTGCAGAGCTGGTTTTCCTGTCTGTGCTGGCTGACTAACCTGGAATGTTTCCCTTGCAGCCACTCCTTTCCATGTGACCTCTGAGAGTCACCGTCTGGAAAGCCCCACCACTCCCTTGTTGGAGGAGTATGATGGCCTGCCAGAGAGTCCCATCTTCATGAAGTCCGCAGTGTTTAGCTACGGGTCATCGCCGGTTAGCTCGGATGTGAGTAAGACAGTGCCAGTTGAGAATTGGTAAACTTTCCCATCACCTGAATCCGACATGGGTCTAATGATGAATTTTCCCTTCCTTTCTCCCTACAGGTGGATGAGAATGGGAACTGCGAGTGCATGGTCGAGTGAAACTGCAGAGTCCTGCAATGACTTTTTATAAATGCAGACTTGGACTCCAGTTTAATCACCATATGCGTTTTCAGATGCACTTAACGGGGAGAACCTGCAGGAGCTGGGCTGCACCAGCGAGAGAAGGACAAGGAGGAGGTAGTGTGTGCGTGTGTGAAGGTCTCAACCCGTCACTGACTCCCACCACAAGATGATTGAAATTCCTAGAGTTACGTCAAGCCAATCAGTAATCGTGGGGATGCACTGTACCTGTACTGAGCTGAAGAAACCTGGCTCGGTTTGTGTATGAGGGGAGCTACACGTTGTGCAGTTACAGATTTACAAATGCTATTGTTTAAATTGTTGATCGCCATTTCTTTCTGTTCTCCTGAAGAACTGTTGATATCTTTTTCCTTAACTGATAGGACAACACAGGTATTTCACTGCTTTGTGCCAGGCTATGGACTTGTGTTCAAGGTGCCAGATGATTGTGGCCATCTGGGGTAACTAGTAAACCATACCCTTTAGCTGGCTGAACATGGGGCAAGCACTGGGTGTATACCCCTTCCTCCATCAATCAGTCCCTGTTTCTGCCATTGTCTGGTTTGAAGGAAGATGCTATTCTAAGAAACAAGAGTGTTTGGTCATTCCAGATATCCTGAACAATTCTCTGTTGGAAGAGATGCTGCCAAACTTTGCATTTTCACTGCAGTATTGTCCTGGCACTTATTATTCAGATTTGTTTCTTCACACTGCCTTGTACCATCATCGGCAGCATTCTGCTAATCAAAAAGGGCATTACTTAGTTCCTGTTTTTAGGCAGAGGTTTATTTCTTTGGTAGCTTCCTGTTTGAAGCTCAGTAATTGCTGACATTCTAAAACAGCAAGCTTCATGTTGTACAGTTCATTGTTTTTTTTTGATTTTTAACATGCAAGAAACATTTCAAAACACTCCACTCTGCTGTTTGTATAACATTTCCAGTTTTGTAAAACTTTGTACTGAGGATGTGAATCCTGTGTTTCTTTTTTCCCAAGTCTTCCCATAAGTCTTCTGACTATCTGAGCTCATTGGGAAATGTATCTCAGTCTAAAGTGTTGTTTTGATAAGGATTTTATTCAAATATTTTGATTTTCTAAAATTCTATGTGGAACCTGCCAAATGTTATTTTGTGTATTTTTCTAAACTAAGTATTTTATTTTGTAAAAGTGTGGTCAATTTTGAATAAAGTTTAAGTATTTTACAGCATACAACAATTGTTGGACATTTCTGGAATGTGTTTAGTGTTTCCCACTGGTAGCTAATGGCTAAGCCAGCATGATGCTTAATGTTGGAGACTCGGCCTCCTGCCAACACTCCTGGAAACCTCATATCTCTTCACATCAGTGGGAGATTGGATGTCTCTCGCGCTTGTTTCCAGTTCCGCTGGTGTAAAATTTTATGCTGGAATCAACCAACATCACAGTTTTCATCTTTTAAGAGCCAATTCATTCACTCGGTTTATTCTTAGCTCCAGCCGTGTCTCCAAACGAGGCAGGAGATGACAGACGCAATTGGGAAAAGGTATCATTTGATGGTCTGAGTGCTTGAAAAGTGTGCATGGGCTCAAGCCTACTTTGAGCTGCTTGGGGTGGGGTACGACAGGGTAGGAGGTGTGGGAAATGAATATTTTGATACTCTTGTGTGACCACTTGTGTCAGCTGGCATTGAATAATAACCATGCAAAATTGCTGGTTTGTTGATTTGCTTAATATCTTTCAGGGACAGGGGTCTGCCACTCCTATTCTGCATGTCCTGACTGAGGTCCTGTAAAATGAGAACAATAGGCAGCCCCACAAGATTCACTGCCATCCAACCAGAAGGGTCTAGGCCCGAAACATCAGCCTCTCTGCTCCTATGATGCTGCTTGGCCTGCTGTGTTCATCCAGCCTTGCACCTTGTTGTCATCTGACTTAATTGATTCCTTTCAGAATCCTTAAAAACGTGAACAAAATCTCTCCATTTTTCATGTGCCAGATCATCAAAAGACCTCCTTACATGAAAGGAGGCCATCTGGCCCATCTGTTCTCTCCTTCCCACACCACCACACCTTCCCGCCACCCTGCCCCCACAACACTACCAGTCTAGCACAGCAACTGCAATAGTGTCCCAACTCCCCGCCCACCCACTTCAGATAATTCTCCAACCTTCTGTTGAAAGCTTCAAACAAATCTGCCTCCACCACACTCTGCAATATGTATCTGCTGATATAATCAGTGCCCATTGCCTCACTCTGGGTCAGCTGGTGCTTACACTTCACACCTCCAATCAAAGATTTGCGTATCTGCGGAAATGCTCTTTGGGGAATTTTGCATGCTGAGCCCTCTGTCCGTTCAGCTGCAATGTTCTCTATCCCACTCATGCTCTTGCAATGTACCTGCCTGGGGCCATCCCACATAGTTGCTTGGTCCCAGCAGGTGCCAGACATTTTTCTGAACTTGCCAATTTCCTGGTGTTCTTTCCCAGCATGGGTCTAAAGAACTCCCCTCTCAAGTGAAGGTAGTATTCTAATGTTAATTATAACCTGGTTCGTCTGGAAAATCAATTCCATCTCCTGAAATAAATCATCTGTTTGTGAGATGATTGAATGTGATTGGGATCTGGAAGAAAGGAATTGCTGGAGAAACTCAGCTGGTCTGGCAGTGTCTGTGGAGAGAAAACAGAGTCAACATTTCAAGTCCAGTGACCCTTCCTCAGAAATGGACCCATGACATTGATTAAAAACCAAAAGAACTGCGGATGCTGTAAATCAGGAACAAAAACAAAGTTGCTGGAAAAGCTCAGCAGGTCTGGCTGCATCTGTGAAGGAGAAAACAGAGTTAACGTTTCGGGTCCGGTGACCTTTCCTCAGAACTGAGTAAGTTTTGTCCCATCCCTAACTGCCCCAAGGGCAGTTAAGAGTCAAACGTATCACGGAGGGTCTGGAGTCACGCGTAGGCCAGGTTGGGTGGGGATGACAGATTCCTTCCCTAAATGACATTAGTGAATGCAATGTGTATTTCCACCAATCGACAATGGTTTCATGGTCATCACTAGATGCTTAATTCCAGATTCTTTAAACCTGGATCCCCAGAGCATTAGCTGACTTCTCTAACAGCCCTCTGTGGTACAGAATTCAACAGATTCCCTACCCCGTGAAATCCCACCTTCTCTGAACAGCCTCCGATGCCAAGAGAGAACTGCAGACAACATGGACTGATGGTTTCGATAATTTGCATTTTGAAGTTCTAGGATCAACAATGATCACATCATAGCTGCGTACTCCTTAAAGTAGAAGAAGTGGGGGAAGCGATGTCCTAGTGGTATTATCGCTAGACTGTTAATCCAGAGACCCAGACAACATTCTGGGATCCAGGTTCGAATCCTGCCATGACATATGGTGGAACTTGAATTCGATAAAATATCTGGAATTAAGAATCTAATGATGACCATGAATCGATTGTCGGAAAAACCCACCCAGTTCACTAATGTCCTTTAGGGAAGGAAGCTGCCAACTTTACCTGGTCTGGCCTACGTGTGACTCCAGACCCACATCAATGTGGATAACACTTAAGATGCCCTCTGGGCAATTAGGGCTGGGGCAATAAATGTTGTCTAGCCAGTGATGCCCTCATCCTGTGAATGAATAAAGGAAAAAAAAAAGGTGGGCTCTGAGTGTCCATGCCAAAATCTAAACCAGCCAACTGCCTGGAACTAATGGGCAGCTTGTACAAGATTGTCTGGTATTCCAGCATAGAGGTCACCTCAGTCTCTCTATGTTTCTATGAGGATGGTTCTGTCCCTGAATAATCAGCACAGTTAATTCCCTGGTGCTGACAGCATTATTTGTGTAAAGTGTGCTGATATTTGACACTGCTGCTTACAGTACATCATGAACATCCATCATCATCAAGTGCAGAATTCTCCAGTTGTTGCCGGGATTGCTGTCTGACTAAGCCCTCGCATTCTTCCCCATGTTTGCTGGAGTAATGCCTTAACTTGGATCCTCTGCACACACCACAGCTCGTGAGTGCCAAGCACCAAGTAAGGTGATGCCGAAACAAATTGTGCACAACAGGTCAGGCACACTGCCAGAATAACACACTGTCCAAAGCCCTCGCAATGCTCCTAATTATCCAGGCTCAGCCTCAATTTTTAGTCATTCAATTGTGGAAGATATGCATTGCTGGCTGAGCCAGCACTGCTCGTCTGTTCCTAATTGCCCCTTGAGAAGTTGGTGGTGAGCTGCCTTCTTTAACTGTCCGAGTGGTGTACAGAAGTTCCAGGATTTTTTCCTAGTGATGCTTGAGGGAATCTTGATATATTTCCAAGTCAGGATGGTGTGTGGCTCAGAGGGGAACTTGCAGAGGGTGATGTTCTCAGTTATTTGCTGCCTTTGTCCTTCTGGATAGTAAGCGGTCATATTTTTGGCAGGTTCTTTGGTAAGTTGGTACAGTGCATCTTGTAGATGGTACATACTGCATTGTACATTGAGAATCAGTGGTAGAAAGGGTGGACGTTTGCAGCTGTGGTGCCAATCAAGCTGGCTGCTTAGTTCTAGATGGTGTCAAAATTGGTGCTAAGTGTTGTTGGAGCTGCAGTCATCCTTATAAGTGTTCCATCACACACTCCTGACTTGTGCCTTGTCAAAGATGGACAGGCTTTGGACTGCCAGGAAGTGAGTTACTTGCTGCAGGATCCCCAGCCTCTGACCTGCCCTTGTAGCCACTGTATTTCTATAGTTAGTCCAATTCAGTATCGATTCACTCAAGCAAGCATTTGTTCAAAGGGGTAATCTTTATTTTCAGGCTGAAATAAAATAATCGTAAAACAAAGGACAAAGGGGAAAGAGGAATTTAAAGAAGTCACAATCACTGGAGAAAACACTCAAGAGATTGACAAGTCCCAGAACCTGCCTCCTGCACTCCTAATAGAACTGGCAGCAGAGATAGTGAAAGCATCAGTCCACAATTCTTCCAAAACTCCATCAACTCAGGAAGCTGACTGGTGATGAAGGGGTGAGAGATGACTCTGGTGGTGAAGGGGTTAATGCTGACTCTGGTGATGATGGATTTACAGCTGGCTTTGGTGTTGAATGAATTTGGTTCATGTTGAATTTCTGCTGTTTTTTTTCTGGAGGCTGGAGACTGAATCATGCAGTCACTTAATAGCCTGGCCTGGGATTGGCTGCTCCCAGGAGCAGGCGAGCTCTGATTGGCGGACAGCCGCCTAACATGTGATGCACACGCGCCACCTTGTGTGTCAGTTTCATGTTTGTTACAAACTCCGGGGGTGGGGAAATCCTGGAAGTTGGTCATCCTCCACCTGAGGGTGGAGATCTCCGGGCAGCCCCTTTGCGCTGGAGAACCGGGCGTTTCCCAGAGCAGTAAAGGTGTGGGCTGCGTCATTCTGCAAGATTGGATCTTTCTTTATCATTTCTGAATTGTGAATCTGCCCTGGCATACCAACTGGCACGAAATGTAAAACTCATCCTTCATAGATCTTTTTAAAAATGTTCCTTAAACATTTATTCCCCCTTTCTAATTGCCCCTTGAAAAGGTGATGGTGAGCCACTTTCCAATTACTATTCTATTCTGCTGTAAGTACACAGCTGATGTCTGGGACTTTGACTCAAAGATACTGAAGGAACGACCAATACATTTTCAAATCAGGATAGTGTATGTTCCAGAGGGGAGCTTGCAGGGGATGGTGTTCCCGTATCTGCTACCTTTGTTCTTCAAGGAGGAGAGTTCATACGTTTCGAAAGATATTATCTGAGGAGCATTGGTGTTTTGCTGCAGTGTCTGTTGCAGAAGGCACACACAGTTGCCAATATGTATCAGTAGTGGAGAGAGTAAAAGTTGAAAAGTGGTGAATGGAAGTCAATCAAGCAGACTGCTCCGTCTGGGAAAGAGCCTAACTTTGACCGAGTGTGCCATCAAGGAGCCCAAGCAAAACTGCAAACAGTGGATATCAGGGGGCAAAGTATCCACTGGTTGGAGTCATACTTGGCACATAGTAAGATCATTGTCATCTCAGCTCCAGGACATCTCTGCAGGAGTTCCTCAGGGTAGTGTCCTAGGCCCAACCATCTTCAGCTACTTCATCAATGACCTTCCCTCCATCATAACATCAGAAGTGAGGATGTTCACTGATGTTTGTGCAATGTTCAGCACCATTCGTGACTCCTCAAATACGGAAGGAGTCTGTGTTCAAATGCAACATGATCTGGACAATATTCAGGTTTGGGCTGACAAGTGACAAGTAACATTTGCTGTAACCACCACCAATTTGAAACAATGTAACCATGGCCCCTTGACATTCAATAGTGTTGCCATCACTAGATCCCCCACTATCAATATCCCTGAGGTTACCATGGATCAGAAACTCTACTGGACTCGCCACATAAACACGGTGGCTGCAAGAGCAGGTCAAAGACTAGGAAAACAGCAGTGAGTAACTCACAATTACAACACTTAAAAGGCATCTGGTTGGGTGTACGAGTAGGAAGGGTTTACAGGGATAGGGACCAAATGCTGGCAAATGGGACTAGATTTATTTAGGATATCTGGCCGGCATGGACGGGTTGGACTGCAGGGTCTGTTTCTGTGTTGTCCAGCCCCAACACCCCTCCTTATATCTGTAACATCCCCAGTCTCCCCAAACCTTGTCCACCATCTACAAGGCACAAATCAGGAGTGTGATCGAATACTCCCCACTTGCCTGGATGTGTGCAGCTCCAACAACACTCAAGAATCAGGGCATCCAGGGCAAAGCAGCCCGCTTGATTGGCACTACATCCACAAACACCCACTCCCTCCACCACCAATGCTCGGAAGCAGCAGTGTGTACTATCTACAAGACCCACTGAAGAAATTCGCCAAAGATCCTCAGACCGCACCTTCCAGACCCACGACCACTTCAACCCAGAAGGACAAGGGCAGCCAATACATGGGAACATCATCACCTTCAAGTTCTCCTCCAAGCCACTCATCATCTTGACTAGGAAAAATATCACTGATCCTTCACTGTCACTGGGTCAAAATCCTGAAATTCGCTCCCTAATGGCATTGTGGGTCAACCCGCAGCAGGTGGAATTCAGTAGTTCAAGCAAGCAGCTCACCCCCACCTTCTCAAGGGCCATTACTGACAGGGAATACATGCTGGTCTAGCCAGTGACACAGACATCCCATGAATAAACTTTTTTAAAATGTCCTGAGTTGTTGTTGCAGGTGCACGCATCCAGGAAAGTGGGAAGTACTCCCTCACATTCCCGAGTTGTTGATGGTGGACAGACTTTGGGAAGTGAGGAGGACAGTTACTCGCTGCGGAATTCCTCACCTCTGATCTGTTTTTGTAGCCCCAGTGTTATTGTAAGCCAGGATTAGATCTGCCTTCCCCACATAGCCAGCGCATTCCAGAACCTAACCATTCGCAGATTAGAAAACTCAAGATTCCTCATCTGCCCTGCTCACTTCAATGATTTGTCTACATTTGCCCCAGGTGTGTCACCTTCTTTACCGCCCAACTTTCATATTTGGCAGCTTTACATAGTACCTTGTCAGTCTTCCACCAAGAATGTATCACTTCACACTTCTTGTCTGCATTAAATGCTATCAGACATATGGCCGGCATATATAAGTTCTCTTGAAGTCAACCAAAACCCACACACGCAATCCCCACACCAGCACCACAGCCAACACTCCAACACCCAAGAAATGTTATGTCAACTACAAATTTTCTAATTATGTCCCAGTCCACGTTACCAGTATAGCAGCCATCCTCATCCTGACCCCCCAGGACATCTCTCAGTATATGTACACATTTCACCAAACTGGTAACCAGTCATTCACCATTCTTAATAAAACCCAAAAGAACTGCGGATGCTGTAAATCAGGAGCAAACACAAAGTTGCTGGAAAAGCTCAGCAGGTCTGGCAACATCTGTGAAGGAGAGAACAGAGTTAACGTTTCGGGTCCGGTGACCCCTCCTCAGAACTGCAGAACTTCCTCCAGTTCTGAGGAAGGGTCACTGGACCCGAAACATTAACTCTGTTTTCTCCTTCACAGATGCTGCCAGACCTGCTGATCTTTTTCAGCAACTTTGTGTTTGCCCCTGATTGGGGCGGCATGGTGGCTCAGTGGTTAGCACTGTTGCCTCACAGCACCAGGGACCCAGGTTCAATTCCAGCCTTGGGCAACTGTATGTGTGGAGTTTGCATGTTCTCCCTGTGTCTGTGTGGGTTTCCTCCCGCAGTCCAAAGATGTGCACGATAGGTGGATTGGCTATGCTAAATTGCCTGTAGTGTTCAGGGATGTGTGGATTATAGGTGTATGGGTCTGGGTGGGATGCTCCAAGGGTCAGTGTGGACTTGTTGGGCCAAAAGGCCTGTTTCCACACTGTAGGATTCTATGACCTGCTGAGATTTTCCAGCAACTTTGTTTTTGTTCATTCACCATTCTTCCCTGTTTCCAGTCAATCCTCCAACTTCACATTCAACAGAGTGAAGAAGAGTCATAGTAGACCTGAAATGTTAACTCTGTTTCTCTAGCACCTTAAGTTAGTTAGTTTCAGATTTCCAGCATCTGCAGTATTTGACGACACTGCGATGGAGTCGTTAGAGATGATTCTGGTAATTAAGTCCTTTAGGGAAGAAAACTGCCATCCTTACCTGGTCTGGCCTACATGTGATTCCAGTCCCACAGCAATGTAGTTGACTCTTAAATGCCCTCTGGGCAATTAGGGGTGGACAATAAATGCTAGCCTAGCCAGCAAAGCCCTAATCCTGTGAATGATTTTTTTTAAAAAAGAGGTTAGAGCTAACTCTGTGATTAAGGGGTTAGAACAGAATCTGGTGATGACGGAATTGGAGTTGACTCTGGTGATCAAGGGGTTAATTCTGACCCTGGTGGTCAAGTGGTTAGAGTTTGATTTGATTTATTGTTGTCACATGTATCTAAGTACAGTGAAAAGTTTTGTCTTGCGAGCAATACAGGCAGTTCATAGCAAACAAGGATATGCAAATCATTGGGTGCTTAGACAGAGTGAGGCATACAAGGTTACGGCTACACAGGAGGAGCACAAAGCAAGATCAATCAACATTATTTGAAATTAGAAAGGCCCATTCAACAGCCTAATAACAGCAGGGAAGAAGCTTGTTCTTGAACTGCTGGTGCATGTGCTCAAGCTTCTTTGTGATCAAGGGGTTAATGCTGACTCTGGTGATGAAGGGGTTAATGCTGACCGTGGGGATGAAGGGGTTGATGCTGACCCTGGGGATGAAGGGGTTGATGCTGACCTAGTGATGAAGGGGTAAATGCTGACCTGGTGATGAAGGGGTTAATGCTG
>NC_063377.1:5969009-5975512 GCF_021869965.1 Rhincodon typus
GTGTGTGTGTGTGTGAGGGAGTGTGTGTGTGTGTGTGAGAGTGAGTGAGTGTGTGTGAGTGTGTGTGTGTGTGAGTGTGTGAGAGAGTGAGTGAGTGTGAGTGTGTGTGTGTGTGTGAGAGAGTGAGTGAGTGTGAGTGTGTGTGTGTGTGTGAGAGTGAGTGAGTGTGAGTGAGTGTGTGTGAGTGTGTGTGTGAGTGAGTGTGTGTGAGTGTGTGTGTGTGTGTAGCCCCCTGGTTAATACTGTGATGGCAGATGATGCAATGTCAATTAACAAATCTGAAACTGCAAGCTACTCTTGGTAAGTGCAAAAGCCCATCTGGTTTGCTTGCCTTTAGGGAAGGAAAGCAGCTCGTGACTCCTGGGCTGTGCAGTTTGACCGAATTTTATCTGCTCGCTCCAATTGCTGAGGCGCTGACTTGGGAACAAGGCAGCTGTAGAAAAGTCTTTTTTAAAAAAAAGTGAAGCCAAGTTTATCACATGGCACTGACCGAGACACCGCAAACGACGTCGGGTAAATACAGCCCATGTCGACCCTGCAAGGTCCTCCTCACTAAAGCCTGGGGGCTCGTGCCAAAATTGAGTCACAAATGAGTCAGGCAACATCATACACACGGAATTGTACCTCACACACAAGATCCCAGACACTACCATCCGTGGATATGTAGGTGGTGGCACAGTGCTGGGTGGGGGGAGCTGCCCTCAACCATTGACTCCAGACTGTCTCAAGTCTCAAGGAGAACCCAGTCCTGAGATCCCTGCGAGTGCCTGTTGCAAACTTGTTTGCATTTCTTCATGCCAGGACTGAACTCTGCATTCCAAGCCCGGAATTCTGATCCTGGTCCCTTCAGAAATGGGAAGGACTCCCGAAGACCACTCTATTCCACGCCAACACCACCCCCCCCCCACCAAACCTCCCATGTGGACAGCACAGTGGCTCAGTGATTAGCACTGCAGCCTCACAGCACCAGGGACCTGGGTTCAATTCCACCCTCGGGTGACTGTCTGTGTGGAGTTTGCACATTCTCCCTGTGTCTGCGTGGGTTTCCTCCGGGTGCTCCGGTTTCCTCCCACAGTCCAAAGATGTGCAGGTTAGGGTGGATTGGCCGTGGGGAAATGGCCCATAGTGTCCAGGGATGTGCAGGCTAGGTGGGTTAGCCACAGGAAAATGCAGGGTTACAGGGATATGCAAGGGAGTTGGGTCTGAGTGGGATGCTCATGGGAGGGTTGGTGTGGACTCAATGGCCCTGCTTCCACACTCTATGATTCTAAATCGTGTGGGAATATTGACCCACACCAGACTCTTGTGGCAGTCAGTACAATGTGTCTAGCAGTTTGACAGTCAATTGTGGAGGGCATGTAAGTAGAGTGCCAGGTAAATGAAGGTGTGCTGGGGGAGTGCGGGGTGGGGAGGATGAAGAATCTGTACTTTGGGGTTTACAGTGGATTGGGATTGGGATTGGGATTGGGATGGGGCTACGACAAGTGGGTTATTGGGAGGGAATAGAGGGTAGATGTTAGTGGGGGAGTATTTGGGGGGTGAATGTCGAGACCCAGGAACTCAGGTGGGCAAGGGTCGGAGCGGTCACCTGCCAGGGGATTGTGGGGGATTTGGAATCGTGTTGGATTAGAGTAGGGACAGTGTTGGCTGGGGTCCACAGGAACATGTAAGGGGCGGGGGGGGAAGCATGTGACTTGAGAGGATGATCTTATCAGTTCCCCAGGATTTAGACAGGCTCAAACCTTTCCTGCATAACTAGTAACTTATCAGATGCAGAACTCTGAATTTTCCGAGGTTGAGGGTTTGTTTTTGGACGGTTCCAGACGCAGGGGAATTCTCCATTGGAATCTTCAATTTCCCAGAGAGTCTGCCACATCTAGGATTCGTCAGGGTCCTAATGCTCAACTGTACAGCTCCAACCACTGTCTGGCCATTGGAGTATCTAGGCCATCCTATGTGCTGTCCTCCCTCAGCTGGTGAATCCGTACTCCCTCCATGTTGAACAGCACTTAGAGGAAGCCCTGAGGATGATAAGGGCACAGAATGTACTCTGGGTGGGGGATTTCAATGTCCACCACCCAGAGTGGCTCGGTAGCAGTAATACTGATCGAGCTGGTCGGGTCCTAAAGAACGTAGCTGCTAGACTGGGTCTGCGGCAGGTGTTGAGGGAACCAACAAGAGGGAAAAACATACTCGACCTCATCCTTACCAATCTGCCAGCTGCATATGTATCTGTCCATGACAGTATGGATAAGAGTGACCATCGCACAGTCCTTGTGGCGACGAAGTCCTGCCTTCACATTGAGAACAACCTCCATCGTGTTGTGTGGCACTATCACCGTGCTAAATGGGACCGACTTCACACAGATCTAGCAACTCAAGACTGGGCATCCATGAGGTGCTGTGGGCCATCAACAGCATCAGAATTGTACTCCAGCACAATCTGTAACCTCATGGCCCGGCATATCCCCCACTCAACCATTACCATCAAGCCAGGGGATCAACCCTGGTTCAATGGAGAGTGCAGGAGGGCATGCCAGGAGCAGCACCAGGCATACCTGAGGATGAGGTACCAACCTGGTGAAGCCACCAAACAGGATTACTTACACACCAAACAGCGAAAGCAGCAAGTGATAGACAGAGCTAAGCGATCCCACAACCAACGGATCCGATCTAAGCTCTGCAGTCCTGCCACATCCAGTTGTGAATGATGGTGGACAATTAAACAATTCTCTGGAGGAGGAGGCTCCACAAATATCCCCATCCTCAATGATGGAAGAGCCCAGCACATCAGTGCAAAAGATAAGGCTGAAGCATTCGCAGCAACCTTCAGCCAGAAGTACCGAGTGGATAATCCATCTCGGCCTCCTCCAGTGGTCCCCAGCATCACAGATACCAGTCTTCAACCAATTCCATTCACTCCACGTGATATCAAGTAGCAGCTGGAGGCGCTGGATACTGCAAGGGCTACATGCCCTGGCAATATTCCTGGAATAGCACTGAAGACTTGTGTTCCAGAATGAGCTGCATTCCTTTGCCAAGCTGTTTCAGTTACCAGGCTGGCGTCTACCCAGCCATGTGGAGAATTGCCTGGGTATGTCCCGTACACAAGAAGTTCAGGACATGCCCAGCCCAAAAAAGAATGCTACCTTGTGTTGTTGTCGGGGAGGCAGTCACTCTCAGTGACCCTCCTTCGCCCAATGTTTGACCCAAGGCTGCCATGGATAGACACGAGGGGAAGGCTGGAGTGGCAAGAAGGGGAGATTGAAGAAACTGTGTGTGTTTGTTGGTGTCCAGTCTTCTTTTTTGGTCCAGTTCTAATTCTGTTGGTTAAGCCAGCCATTGATAAATAAAGAGGCTTAATCTCGGAGTTGGTGTGCTATTAGTTACACCGAGTTAATTCTGTTGATCCACTTTTGGTAATCGTCTCTATCTGTTGGGTCCCTGAAGGATCTGTCCTAGTGCCTAACCCCGTTCAGCACCAGAAACTCTCACCAATGCTGTACTCGATTTCCACTTCAATAACCATCGCTCGATTTCAATCCCTGAGTGTATATCTGCAGCTCAAACCCTCATCCATCTCTGCTAACCTTGAACTATCCTTGTTCTCAACAATTCTTGTTTGCAAATCCCACCCCACCCTGACCCCACCCCCACCTCACTTCAGTGACTGTATGTACTTGTTTACAGTGGGTTGTGTTTGATATCCAGCATGTTGTGTCCTGTGAACTAATATACTGAAGTTTTGCTTTGAAACTGAAGTCAACGATTCCCGAATATGCCTCTGATTGCATTTTATTTCCAGAGAGCTGATCTCATCTAGTTCCCTGCCTCCAGAGCTGACATTATTTGGCAGCTCTCAGCAGGCAGTTTACAATTCTCAGGCACTGTGATACGTGCTAAAGCTCCAGTCGTCAGTGAGCAATAAAACATCGTCCTGTCAACGACGACACACCCACACCCTGGGAACAGATCAGAACATCCTCAAAAAGCAGCTGACTTCAGCTCCTAACTGTGACCCAAATTTAACAGCAGCGCTAAAGAACAGAACACAGGCCCCGCGTACAGTCACGTCAAACACTCCCAAGGCAGGCAGGACAAGTTTGACGGGGACAGTGTAGAAAGAGTGTCTAACCCAGAGCCGTATTGAGAGTGTTTGATAAGGGATAGTGTAGAGTAACCTTCACTAACCTTAACCCTGGTGCCTCAAATGCATGTATATATACTCGTGTTCAAATAAGAGATGTCTTTGGTTTGTTTGGATAGAGTCAAACTCCAATGTTTGTAAGTTTCCTTGATTTGCTACTGTACAGAACCATCTGTTACTATGTATATATAAAGGTAATTTTTATGAATAAAGTATATTTATGAAATAAAAAAAGTAATCTTTTACTCTGTATCTAACCCTGTGCTGTCCCTGTCCTGGGAGTGTTTCATGGGGGGACAGTGTAGAGGGAGCTTTACTCCGTATCTAACCCCATGCTGTCCCTGTCCTAGGAGTGTTTGATGGGGGACAGTGTAGAGGGAGCTTTACTCTGTATCTAACCCCGTTGCTGTCCCTGTCCTGGGAGTGTTTGATGGGGGACAGTGTAGAGGGAGCTTTACTCTGTATCTAACCCCATGCTGTCCCTGTCCCTGGGAGTGTTTGATGGGGGGACAGTCTAGAGGGAGCTTTACTCTGTATCTAACCCCGTTGCTGTCCCTGTCCTGGGAGTGTTTGATGGGGGACAGTGTAGAGGGAGCTTTACTCTGTATCTAACCCCGTGCTGTCCCTGTCCTGGGAGTGTTTGATGGGGGGACAGTGTAGAGGGAGATTTACTCTGTATCTAACCCCATGCTGTCGCTGTCCTGGGAGTGTTTGATGGTGGGTGCTGTGGAGACAGCTTTGCTTACAGTATACTTTCAGTTTCAGAAGAGTAGGTGGGCTTTACTTTCAGTTTACAAGAGTAGAGTGACCTTTACTCTGTATCTAAGCCAGTGCTGTCCCTATCCTGGGAGTATTTGATGGAGACAGTGGTGGGAGATTGTCCACATTGATATGGTGGGTGCCATGTGGAACTCTGCCTCAGCTCATCCCTTATCTGCTCATTGTTCCCTTTGCTCCAGAGACATTGAAAGTTCACTTGGCTGATGTTCCATTTTCCATTCCCACAGAATCTGGAGTTGATCCAAAACCACACTGTCCCACACTCAGTCACCGAGAGAGAACGGTCTCACCCTGCAACAGAGAAAGATCAAATCCCTGCACACAAGAAACCCAGTCTTCTCTGAGGTGGGCAGGTCTGGTCTCCGCAGGAATTGGCAAGATCTAGTCTAACCCCAGTCGAGGGATCCAGTCACTGTGGCGCACCATAACATAACAGAGAGATCTGGTCATTCCCAGGCTGGAGAGATCCAGCCTTTCCCACAGACAGAGAGATCCAGTCTCTGCAATCCAGTGACACCCGAGACATAGAGACCCTGGCTTCATCTGGCAGGGATCCAGCCTGCTGGCCCGAGGACCCAGAGAGATGCCATTTTGCCCCAGAGCATGGGTCAGATTCCAGCTCACAATCCGAGACAGAGGTCCAGCATTCTCCACCACCCCATCCCGGGTATGAGTGAGAGAGATCCAAACTTGCTCTGCACCCCCTCAGCCCCCTAACCCTACCCCAAAATGCTCTTAGGGATCCTGACCCATGCCCACCACAAAGATCTACTGAGTTCTCTGTCCATTTTCCCACCAGGCTCCCTCTGACAGACAGGTATGGGGTTTCCCTAAGGGATAGGAGCTGATACAGCTATGAGTTGTGAGTTCTTCACTCTGGCTCCACGTCTCTGTGTTCCGCCAACACTCTTTCCAGGACAATACACCTGTAACTGTACAGGCCACAGTGTGTCCTTCACAATCTCACACTCACACACACACCAGCATTACTGGAGAAACACGGTCACAGGACACAATCAGATAAAGCCCACAGCTAACTCAGTTCCCTGTAAATTAACCGTTGCCTACTCTCCCATCCCGCACAGTCACTATCAGTTCCAAATATGCCGACTCTCCCTGGGGCACGGTTCCCACAACACACGCTGACTCTCACTGGGGTACAGGTTCCCGCACATACACACTGACTCTCACTGGGGTATGGGGTCCCACACACAGACACACACTGACACTCACTGGGGTATGGGCTCACACACACAGACACACACACACACACACACACTGACTCTCACTGGGGTATGGGGTCCCACACACACACACTGACTCTCACTGGGGTATGGGGTCCCACACACACACTGACTCTCACTGGGGTATGGGGTCCCACGCACACACTGACTCTCACTGGGGTACGGGTCCCACACACACACAGACTCTCACTGGGGTACGGGGTCCCACACACACACTGACTCTCACTGGGGTATGGGGTCCCACACACACACTGACTCTCACTGGGGTACGGGGTCCCACACACACACACACACACACTGACTCTCACTGGGGTACGGGGTCCCACACACAC
>NC_063377.1:5975522-5984328 GCF_021869965.1 Rhincodon typus
CACACACACACACACACACACACACACACACACACACACTGACTCTCACTGGGGTACAGGGCCCCACACACACTGACAGACACTCAGTGAGGTATGAGTCCCACGCGTAATTTCCATCCACCAACCATTGGGAGTCATGCATTCAGCAGTCTGGGGCCCAAAGCCCTGGACTTCCCTCTATAAGTCTCTATGTACCTCCCTCTGTGCTCCTTTAGGACCCCCCCCCTTAAAAAGTGATCTCTTTGATCATTCTTTTTTGTCACTCATCCCTAATATGTAGCACACGTGGCCCAGTATTTTATAGTTTTTGGAGCTTGTAGATGTGAAGTTTTGAAGGACATTCTCTTGTGTTGAGGGTAACGGTATGAAGTATGTGCTTTGATGTTTAGTTTAATGTACAGTAGACCGGCTGCATTGCACAAAGTACATACAGTCTTCCAAAAACAGCAGCTGTGAAACCACTGAGACAGTGGTGGTGGGTGTGGGTGAACATGGAACACAATGGTCAATGTTCTTCCTGTTTACAATTTTCACACATTCTCAGATTGAGTTACTGAGCGCCGGAGGCTCAGTTTCACATTCAAAGCCTGTATGTAATGTCACACACACACACACAGATGGCAGAAATGTAACAGACAGAAGGTGGTTCGATTACTAAGTGCCTTTCCCCTACGTCCATGCACACCATTTCAATCCAAATAACCATCAATGCCCCTCTTAGATTGTTTTTTTAAATTCATTCACAGAATGTGGGCCAAGCCAGCATTTATTACTGTCCCTAATTGCCCAGAGGACAGTGAAGAATTAGATTTAGATTTTATTGTCATGTATACTCAAATAGAGGGGTACGATGAAAATGTACAATGTTGCATTCCTGGTGCTGTCTTAGGTACAAAGTAGAAGAATAAGGAAGTATAGGTAAAAGTTCAACATTAAAGTCCTCCTTAGTATAAAGTAGAAAAATAAAGAAATAAAGTTAAAAGTTCAACATTGCAGTTAAGTGCTTAGCCATAGTCTCCTTACAAGGGTTTGGTCTCTCCCATGCTGGGCTCGATCACCTCTGTGCTGGGGTCAATATCCCCGTGCTCAACACTGCCACAGATGCTGGGAGACCCCAGGCTACTTGTTCTTGCCACAGATGCCAGGAGGGTCAACCACGTTGCTGTGGGTCTGACGTCACATGTAGGCCAGACCAGGTGAGGATGGTAGATTTCCTTCCCTGCAGGACATTAGTGAACCAGATGAGTTTTTCCTGCCAATTGGCATTGGTTTCATGGTCATCAGTAGATCCTTAATTCCAGATTTCTTTTATTGAATTCAAATGGGACTAATTTAGTTTGGGAAGGTAGTTGGTGTGGACTAGTTGGACCCGAAGGGTCTGTTTCCATGCTGCGTGTCGAAATTCCACCATCTGCAGTGGCCGGATTCAAACCCAGGCCCCTCCTAGAACTGACTGTAGCCAGTCCATGTCGCCCCTACCCAGGAACTGACTGTAACCATCTTGTGTCATCCGACACTGCAAGCAAACTGTGTCTCATTGTGCAACCAGGCTGTGACCTCGCTCCCAACTAACAACAAAGGGTCAGACTGTCAACAGTCTGATTCTCTTGTAGAATGACTGTAACCAATGTATGTCTCCCGGAGACTGATTTCAACTGGACTGACCTGAACCAGACTGTGTCCCCCTCCAAGACAGACTGTAAGAAGGCGATCCCACTCTGAAAGTGTAACCTGGCTGCAGCTCTGAGCCTCACTGTTGGTCTCCAGAGACTGACCCTAACCACCCAGATCAGCCCCAAGAGTGACTGTAATCAGCTGGTCTCCCCGTGACTGAATAACTAGCCTGATGATATATCACCTCAACAAAAACAAAGTTGCTGGAAAAGCTCAGCAGATCTGGCAGCATCTGTGGAGGAGAAAACAGAGTTAATGTTTCGGGTCCGGTGACCCTTCCTCAGAACTGATGGTGGCTGGGAAAACGTCAGTTTATATGCAGAAAATAGGGAGGTGGGTAGGGTAGGGAGTAACTGATAGGATAGAGCCCAAAGAGAGAGAAAGACAGTTGGACAGACAAAGGAGTTGCAAACGATCAGGCTGGGAGGGTGAATAGCTGTTAAAGGGGACTGTTAGTGACTAACAACAGGGGGTGTGTAGTGGCAGGCTATGTGGTAACAAGGCCTGGTGTGTGGGGTAGGGGGCTGGGGCATGGGAGAGTTTAGGCCCTAAAATTATTGAACTCAATATTGAGTCCGGAGGACTGTAGGGTCCTCAAGTGGAAAATGAGGTGTTGTTCCTCCAGCTTGCGTTGGGCTTCACTGGAACACTGCAGCAAGCCGGAGACAGAGATGTTGGCCAGGGAGCAGGGTGGTGCATTGAAGTGGCAGGCAACAGGTAGTTCAGGGTCTTTTTTGTGAGCAGAACGTAGATGTTCTGCGAAGCAGTTGCCAAGACTACGCTTTGTTTCCCCAATGTAGAGGAGACCACATTGTGAGCAGCGAATGCAGTAGACTAGATTCTGGGAAGTGCAGGTGAAGTGTTGCTTCACCTGGAAGGTATGTTTGGGCCCTTGGATACTGGGGAGGGAGGAGGTAAATGCACAGGTGTTGCACCTTCGCCGGTTACAGGGTAAGGTGCCGTAGGGCTGTGGGGAGGTGTTGGGGGTGAAGGAAGTGTGAACCAGGGTGTCCCAGAGGGAATGGTCCCTGCGGAAGGCAGACAAGGGAGTGGAGGGGAATGTGTCTGGTGGTGGCATCTTGCTGGATGTGGCGGAAATGGTGTCGGATGTGGATGCTGGTGGGATGGTAGGTGAGGATAAGGGGAACCCTATAGCTGTTGTGGGAGGGAAGAGAAAGGGTGAGGGCAGAAGTGTGGGAGATGGGTCGGACTCGATTGAGGGCCCTGTCGACAACAGAGCTGGGGAATCCTCGGTTGAGGAAGAATGTGGACATTTCAGAGGGTCCCTTGTCGAAGTTGGCCTCATCTGAACATATGTGATGGAGATGGAGGAACTGAGAGAATGGGCTAGAGTCTTTACAGGAAGTGGGATGTGAGGATGTATAGTCCAGGTAGCTGTGGGAGTCAGTGGGTTTGTAATGGATATTAGTGGCCAGTCTATCCCCAGAAATGGAAACAGAAGTGTCGAGGAAGGGAAGGGAGGAGTCAGAGATAGACCAGGTGAAAGTGACGGCAGGGTGGAAATTGGAGGCGAAATTGATGAAGTTTTCCAATTCTAGACGAGAGAGGGAAGCAGCACCGATGATATCATCGATGTATCGGAGAAAGAGTTGTGGGTGGGGGCCGGAATAGGACTGGAACAAGGAATGTTCCACATACCCCACAAAGAGACGGGCATAACTAGGGCCCATGCGGGTACCCTTGGCAACCCCTCTTACCTGAAGAAAATGAGAGGAGTTGAAAGAGAAGTTGTTGAGGGTGAGGACAAGCTCAGCGAAGTGGAGGAGGGTGGTGGTGGGTGGGGATGGTTCAGGTCTTTGCTCCAGGAGGAAGCGGAGAGCCCTAAGACCCTCCTGGTGGGGAATGGATGTGTAAAGGGATTGCACATCCATGGTAAATAGGAGGTGGCTGGAGCCGGTAAACTGGAAGCTTTGAAACCGGCGTAAGGCGTCAGATGAATCATGGATGTATGTGGGTAGGGATTGCACCGGCGGGGGAGAAGACTGAGTCATGGTAGGAAGAGATGAGTTCTGTGGGGCATGAGCAGGCTGAAACAATGGGTCTACCTGGACAGTCCTGTTTGTGGATTTTTGGCAGGAGGTAGAAACAAGCTGTGCGGGGCTGGGGGACTATTAGCTTGGAAGCGGATGGGGGGGTTCACCGGATGAAATGAAATCCGTGACCGTAGTGGATACAATGGCCTGATGTGCCATGGTGGGGTCATGGTCCAGGGGAAGGTAGGAGGAGGTATCTGAGGGTTGGCGCTCAGCCTCTGCAAGGTAGAGGTCAGTATGCCAGGCTACAACAGCACCACCCTTATCGGCAGGCTTGATGACAAAGTTAGGGTTAGATCTGAGTGCACGGAGTGCAGTCAGTTCGGAGAGAGATAGGTTGGATTTGTTGTGAGGGGCAGTGAAATTGAGGCGACAGTTCTCAATGAAAAGATCGAGTGCAGGTAAAAGGCCGGAGGGAGGGGTCCAGGTGGAGGGAGAGTGTTGGAACTGGGTGAAGGGGTCTGTGGGACGGGGAGTGGACTCTTGTCCAAAGAAATGAGCACAGAGGCAAAGATGGCGGAAGAACAGTTCGGCATCATGTCGTGCCCGAAATTCGTTAAGGTGGAGATGCAGAGGGATAAAGCTGAGGCCTTTGCTGAGTACAGAGCTTTCAGTATCAGAGAGCGGAAGGTTAGGAGCGATGGTGAATACCCAACAGGAGGTGGGGAGTATGGAGGGGATAGAGTCAGAGGGAAGGGGAGGAGAGGTAGGTTCCAGAGTGCCATGGGTATTTTTGAGTTGTTGCATCTTGTGGGCCCTGATGCCTGAAAGGAAAAGAAAAAGTTTCTGGTTAGCACGACAAATGAGCTGGAGGATGAAGTGGAACTGCGGAGTGGTGCAGCCCTGAGCCAGCACGTTGCGACGCTGTTGGAGAGAGAGGTTGAGAGTGTGCATGTGACACCACATGGCACTGAGCGTGGATCTCAGGATGTGGCGAGAGCAGCTGTCTGTGGAACATTGAACATCACGGAGATATCTGTGATCCTGGGAGGATTCAAAACATGAGGGATGAAACTTCAGTTGGAATCCACGTGGGGTGAGTCTGAGCCGGAGGCAGTCACTGAGGAATGTGATATGGCTGTGGAAACGAGTTTTAGCAAATACCTGGTCAAACACCAGGAGTGACAGTGAAATTAAAGTCGGTGGGCAAGAAGAGAGATTGGAACGGAAATCCCGTCGGAGAGAGGAGCAGAACTTCTTCAAGGTGGGCATGCCTGGAAGAGATGTGGCAGTGAGTTAAATACTAAATAAAAACCAAAAGAACTGCGGATGCTGTAAATCAGGAACACTTCACCTGCACTTCCAAGAATCTAGTCTACTGCATTCGCTGCTCACAATGTGGTCTGCTCTACACTGGGGAAACGAAGTGTAGACTTGACGACCGCTTCGCAGAACATCTACGTTCTGCTCGCAAAAAAGACCCTGAACTACCTGTTGCCTGCCACTTCAATGCACCACCCTGCTCCCTGGCCAACATCTCTGTCTCCGGCTTGCTGCATTGTTCCAGTGAAGCCCAACGCAAGCTGGAGGAACAACACCTCATTTTCCACTTGGGAACCCTACAGCCCTCCAGCCCTCCGGACTCAATATTGAGTTCAATAATTTTAGGGCCTAAACTCTCCCATGTCCCAGCCCCCCACCCCATACACCAGGCCTTGTTACCACATAGCCTGCAACTACACACCCCCTGTTAGTCACTAACAGTCCCCTTTAACAGCTATTCACCCTCCCAGCCTGATCGTTTGCAACTCCTTTGTCTGTCCAACTGTCTTTCTCTCTCTCTTTGGGCTCTATCCTATCAGTTACTCCCTACCCCACCCACCTCCCTATTTTCTGCATATAAACTGACGTTTTCCCAGCCACCATCGGTTCTGAGGAAGGGTCGCCGGACCCGAAACATTAACTCTGTTTTCTCCTCCACAGATGCTGCCAGATCTGCTGAGCTTTTCCAGCAACTTTGTTTTTGTTCCTGATTTACAGCATCCGCAGTTCTTTTCGTTTTTATATACCACCTTAAGATTGATGGTAACCAATATTTTCCCCATGTTCTGTCGTTGAGACTGACTGTAACCCCTCAGATTGTCTGTAACTAGGCTGTGTCAGTGAGACTGATTGTAATCCCTGAAACAGACTGTAACTGTGCTGTGTCCCTGAAAGTAGACAAACCAGATTGTATGGATGGCTCAATGGCTCATGCTGCTGCCTCACAGCACCAGGGACCCAGGTTCGATTCCATCCTGGGCTGACTGACTGTGTGTGTTTGCTCCTGTTTTCTCCCACAGTCCAAAATTGTGCAGATTTGTTGGATTTACCATGCTAAATTGCCATAGTTTCCAGGGATGTGCAAGCTAGCCATGGGAAATGCAGGGTTACAGGGATTGGGTCTGGGTGGAATACTGTGTGGACTCAATTGGTCGAATGGCCTGCTTCCACAGTGTTGGGATTCTATGAATGACTGTAACCCCTGAGGCAGACTGTAACTGGTCTATGTCCCTGAGACTGAATGTAGCCCCCTGAGACACTGTGACTGAACTGTATCCCTGAGAAGGACTGTAGCTGGTCTATGTCCCTGAGACTGAATGTAGCCCCCGAGACACTGTGACTGAACTGTATCCCTGAGAAGGACTGTAGCTGGACTGTGTTCTCAACACTGAACGCTGTTGAAGTTAAGTGGGGGTCTGTTCAGTTATCAGTGCCTCAAATGCATCTAAATATAGACTAGTACAAGAAACTGATACCTTGGTTTGTTAGATAGAATCAAACTCCAATGTTTGTTTCCTGTACAGAACTGAAATGTGTTTGTGACTATGTCAATGTTCAAGATCTTTTTTATGAATAATTAAAAAAATTAAAATAAAAAAAAAACCTGCTGAAACTGACTATAATCAGACCTTCTCCCCTGTCAGGGCTCAATTATGTTTCCCAGAATTTTTAATTGCTGGTAATAAAATGACTCACTATGAATGATCCTGATTTTAGTACCAGGATTGCCACTCCCTTCCATTGTTTTGTACTCATTAGAAGATATTTACTCAGGCAGTGAGGTCAGTATAATCACGAAGGCAGCCCTGAGAATGGGGGTGGTATCAAATCTTGAGACTGAGCAAGGAATCTGCACAGGTTCAGACTTCACCCGATGAAGAGGCAGCGCTCTGAAAGCTTGTGATCTCAAATAAACCTACTGGACTATGACCTGGTGTTGTGTGATATCTGACAAAGTTCTGGGAAGAGAGATTATTTCTGTTCAATACTTTAAATTTCCAAACCAGTAGGGAGTTTCCAGACCTGACTCAGAGATGTCAGGGGGTAGAGCTGGATGAACACAGTAGGCCAAGCAGCATCAGAGCAGCATTTTCTGAAGAAGGGTCCAGACCCGAAACGTCAGCTTTCCTGCTCCTCTGATGCTGCTTGGCCTGCTGTGTTCATCCAGCTCTGCACCTTGTTATCTCAGATTCTCCAGCATCGGCAGTTCCTACTATCTCAGAGATGTCAGAATTTGTTTCCAAACCAGTACCGTCAACAGCTTACTGAGCACCTGACCCATCCAGAGAGACCCTCCCTTCTCTTTCCATCTCCCACTTAGTCAGACCCTCCCTCACCCCATTGCACACCCCAGAGAGACCCCCACGCTCACCCCCTCATCCCCCCAGACAGACCCTCTCCTCTTTCCTATCATGCACCCAGTCAGACTCTCCCTCTCCCCATTGCACCCAACAGATAGACCCCCACTCTCGCTCCATCATCCCCCACAGACAGGCTCTCCCTCTCACCATTGCACCCAACAGACAGACCCCCACTCTTTCCTTTTGTCCACACAGACAGACCCTCACTCTCACCCCATCACCCCCCAGATAGACACTCCCTCTTTCCCATCACCTACCCAAGTAGACCTCCACTTTCTCTCAATCTCCTACCCAGACAGACACTCCCTCCCTCTCTCAGTCATACTACAGACCCTCACTCCCTCTCTAACAATGTAAGCATTGAGAAATATTGGGAGCTTGTGATGAAGGGACTGCAAAAAAAATGGAGTGACTGCATGCAAACAGATCAGATTGGCAGAAGTATACTGGATAAGGAGCGCTTAGATATTTTTGACATAGTTTCCGAGAGCAGACTGTCCTTGGATGATCGTGAGCAGTTCTGTCCTGGTTATTTAAGGAAATATGTAAATGCATTGCCGGCTGAGCCGAAGGACTGCAAGTTGAAGGGGCAGCTCTCAAGGGGGCAATTGGGAGAATAAGTGCTGGAGGGACATTTTGAAATATATTTAAGAGGGGAGCATTTTGCGCTCATTGACAGTGGGAGAGAGTCTGAGCAGGTTCAGAGAGCAGAAGGATCCCAAGGTGACGGGGGCCATAATCCAGGTCCCAGCACAAAGAGATCTCATCTCCTCCAGCCCCTCCGCAGGTGGAGAATGACCAACTCCGGGATTCCCCGAATTTGTAACAAACATGAAACTGACACAACAAGGTGTAGAGCTGGATGAACACAGCAGGCCAAGCAGCATCAGAGGAGCAAAAAGGCTGACGTTTCGGGCCTAGACTCTTCATCAGAAAGGGGGAGGGGAAGGGGGTTCCGAAATAAATAGGGAGAGAGGGGGAGGCGGATAGAAGATGGATAGAAGAGAGGATAGGTGGAGAGGAAACAAACAGGTCGAAGAGGCGGGGATGGAGCCAGTAAAGGTGAGTGTAGGTGGGGAGGTAGGGAGGACATAGGTCAGTCCAGGGAGGACGGACAGGTCAAGGGGGCGGGATGAGGTTGGTAGGTAGGAGATGGGGGTGCAGCTTGAGGTGGGAGGAGGGGATAGGTGGGACGAAGGACAGGTTAGGGAGTCAGGGACGAGCTGGACTGGTTTTGGGAAGCGGTAGGGGGAGGGGAGATTTCGAAGCTTGTGAAATCAACGATGCCACCCAAAGGTTGCAGGAACAGCAACTCATATTCCGCTTGGGAACCCTGCAGCCCAATGGTATCAATGTGGATTTCACAAGCTTCAAAATCTCCCCTCCCCCACCGCATCCCAAAACCAGCCCAGCCCGTCCCTGCCTCCCTAACCTGTCCTTCCTCCCACCTATCCC
>NC_063377.1:5984828-5987925 GCF_021869965.1 Rhincodon typus
CCCTCATCCCCGAACCCTGATCCCTCATCCCTGATCCCCGATCCCTCATTCCCGATCCCTCATCCCCAAATCCCGATCCCTGATCCCTCATTCCTGATCCCTCATTCCTGATCCCTCATTCCTGATCCCTCATCCCTGATCCCTCATCCCCGACCCCTCACCCTTGCTCCCTTGTCCCTGATCCTTGATCCCTTATCCCTGATGCCTCACCCCTGATTCCTCATCCATGATCCCTGATCCTTGATCCCTCATCCCTCATCCCTGACCCATCATCACCAACCCCCTGATTCCTGAACCCTCATCCCTGATCTCTCATCACAACCCACAATTCCTTCATCCTGACCCCCTGATTCCCAACCCTCGATTCTCAATCCCTGACTCCTGACCCCCGATTCCCAACCGCCTCATCCCCAATCCCGAAATCCCTGATTTGCAACCTTGATTCCCAATTTCTGCACCCCTCCCGATTGTAAACCCACTTGTTTCCCAATCCCCGATTCCACAACCTCCGATACCTGATTCCTGATCCCCGATCCCCAAAGCCCTGGCCTGCAAACCCTTCTCATTTCTACAACCCGAATTCCCCAAACAGTAAGGAAAATTCCAATGAGCAGACCATGGGTGGTTGATACAAATGCTCAGTTTAGAGGGAAAAAAAGAGCCTGGAACTGTGCAAAGGCACAATGGGATATAATGAAAAAGCAACAAAAAAATTACCAAAGAAAAGCATTAAGGTGGGAAAAGTTTAAGTTCGAGAGAAAGCTAGCCAGAAATATGAGAACAGTTAACAAGAAAAGGCTAATTTTCCAGAGCTCTCCAGACTCAGGGAGGATCCCATTAATTTGGAACACCTTAATTCCAAAACGGAGGGACTCCAAAAGCAGGAAACTACAGGGCCGGTTAGTTTAACACGAGTCATAGAGAAAATATCAGTTGGGCACTTAGATATGTTAAAGGTAATCAGGCAAAGTCAACATAGTTTTGCGAAAAGCAAATCATGTTTGACCAATAGAGTTCTTTGAGGAACTAACATGTGCTGTGGATAAAGGATAACTGTTAAATGTGTTACACTTAGATTTTCAAGAAGCATTTGATAAGGTCCTACATTATAGGTTCTTGTGGAATATAAAAGCTCGTGATGGACCGGCAGCACATTGACACAGATAAGAAATTGGCCGGCTAACGGAAAAAAGAGGATCTTTTTCAGGTTGGTAGGATGTAAGTGGAATGTCAAGGGATCAGAGCTGGTGCCTCAACTGTTTACAAGTTATGTAAAGTACATGGATGAAGGCAGAGGAGATATAGTTGTTATGTTTGCCAATGATGCAAAGATAGGTGGGAAAGTAAGTTGTGATAAGAACATAAGGAGGCTACAAAAACATACAGGTGAACTAGATTTGGCAAATGAAATGTAAAATGTAGGAACTGATCACTTTGGCAGGAAGAATAAAAAAAAGGCATATTGTCTAAATGGTGAGAGGTTACAGAGCTCTGAGATGCAGAGGTATCTGGGTGTCCTAGTGCATGAATCACAAAAGGTTAGTCTGCAGGTACAGCAAGTAATCAAGAAAGTGAATAGAATGTTATAATTTATTGTGAGAGGAACTGAATATAAAAGTAGGGGGTAAGGGATAGTAAGAACTGCTGGAGTCAGAGTCAATACAGTGTGGAGCTGGAGGAAAACAGCATGTCAGGCAGCATCAGAGAAGCAGGAAAGTCGAGGTTTCGGGTTTATACCCTTCATCAGGGTAAAAGTAGGGAAGTTGTGTTTCGGTATCACATGACACTGGTGAGACAAGATCTGGACTGTTGTGTACAGTATTGTTCTCCTTATTTTAGGAAGCATTGGAAGCAGTTCAGAGAAGGTTTACCAGACTAATACCTGGAATGGGTGGTTGTCTTATGAGGAAATATTGGACAGACTAGGCTTGGGTCCACTGGAGTTTAGAAGAATGAGACAACTTGATTCAAACCGATGAAAACCTGAAGGATCTTGACAAGTTGGATATGGAGACACTGTTTCCTGTTGTGGGAGAATCTGGAATGAGGAAACACTGTTTAAAAATAAGAGGTGGCCCATTTTAAAAAGAAACAGGGCATTTTTTTTCCCTCTTGAGCATCATTAGAGTCAACATTTTTTTGTTCATTGTTGGTGTGTGGGAATTGCTGACATGGCCAGAATTTATTGCCTATCTCTCATCGCCCACTTGAGCCGCCACTTTGAACCATGTGGTGTAGGGACACCCATAGTATTGTTTGATTTTTCCTTAGTGTTTTGGTTCAACTGCATAATGGAGAGCATTGGAGGTTTGAACACATGCCTGTCACATGTAGTCCAGACTGGGCAAGGGTTGTGGCTGTGTATTGAGTTTGTGAAGGTGGCTTTGCACCGAGGGTCAGAGGGAATTTGGGGAGCTGTGTATTTAGCGTGTGAGGGAGGATCTACGCTGAGGGTCAGAGGGAATAAAGGCTGTCTGTGTCTGGCAGTAGGGGGATGTTCTGCAGTCGGGTGAAAGGCTTGCCAAAGGATTGGGGATTTCGTCACCTCTGGCTCAGTCCCAGTGGTTCACTGTGACACTCTGTATGTCTCAGTCTCTAGAGTTGAAGGCAGTTCCACTGCAGACTGGAGAGGAGGCTGAATACATGCTGGCGTTAAAGCAAGAACTGCGGGGAGCCATGAGGAGCCTGCCGTACTATGTCAAACCTGCTGCGCCGAAGAAAGGTACTGTCAGAGTCTAAGACGTGTTGTACAAGGCCATTCCCTTGGTCACTGCTCTCCCAGCCCCTTCCCTGTCTCTGTACAACTGCCCCAGGCTGTGCTTCCCTGCTCTGAGATAAGGATAATTTCATTTGCAGGGGGTGATGCTGGTTTCAGTCCTGAGGCGTTTTGGGAGAGGCGATAGGGTTAGGGTTAGGGGTGACGGTTAATTCAGTCCCCGGGCGGTTGGGCGTGTGATGGAGATTTCTAGGATGTTGGAGTGGGGTGTAGTGCCGGTGATTTCACTCCTGAATTTTGGGGAGGGTTGCTTATAGTAATTTCAGTCCCTGGGGGTGACGGTGATTTCAGTCCTAGGGTGACAGTGATTTCAGTCCCTGG
>NC_063377.1:5987935-5988292 GCF_021869965.1 Rhincodon typus
GACGGTGATTTCAGTTTCAGGAAGTGACGGTGATGTCAGTCCCGGGGGTGACGGTGATTTCAGTCCCGGGGGTGACGGTGATTTCAGTTCCCGGGGATGACGGTGATTTCAGTCCTAGGGGGTGACGGTGATTTCAGTCCTAGGGGGTGACGGTGATTTCAGTCCCTGGGGTGACGGTGATTTCAGTCCCAGGAGGTGACGGTGATTTCAGTCCCGGGGGATGACGGTGATTTCAGTTCCATGAGGTGACGGTGATTTCAGTCCCGGGGGTTGACGGTGTTTTCGTCCCTTGGGGGTGACGGTGATTTCAGTCCCTTGGGGGTGACGGTGATTTCAGTCCCTTGGGGGTGACGGTGA
>NC_063377.1:5988392-5988686 GCF_021869965.1 Rhincodon typus
TCCCGGGGGTGACGGTGATTTCAGTTCCCGGGGATGACGGTGATTTCAGTCCTAGGGGGTGACGGTGATTTCAGTCCTAGGGGGTGACGGTGATTTCAGTCCCTGGGGTGACGGTGATTTCAGTCCCAGGAGGTGACGGTGATTTCAGTCCCGGGGGATGACGGTGATTTCAGTTCCATGAGGTGACGGTGATTTCAGTCCCGGGGGTTGACGGTGTTTTCGTCCCTTGGGGGTGACGGTGATTTCAGTCCCTTGGGGGTGACGGTGATTTCAGTCCCTTGGGGGTGACGGTGA
>NC_063377.1:5988786-5992486 GCF_021869965.1 Rhincodon typus
TGGGGGTGACGGTGATTTCAATCCCAGGATGACAGTGATTTCAGTCCTAGGGGGTGACAGTGATTTCAGTCCTAGGGGGTGACGGTGATTTCAGTCCTAGGGGGTGACGGTGATTTCAGTCCCTGGGGTGACGGTGATTTCAGTCCCAGGAGGTGACGGTGATTTCAGTCCCAGGAGGTGACGGTGATTTCAGTCCCTGGGGGTGACGGTGATTTCAGTCCCTTGGGGGTGACGGTGATTTCAATCCCAGGATGACAGTGATTTCAGTCCATGGGGGTGACTGTGATTTGGGTTCACGCTGGCAGCTTGAGTTAAGTTGGCTCGACACAATGTTATCAGACAGATGGATGCTTGCATGGTGCACACTCACTAGACAAATGAGCTTTTATTTTCACAGATATCGAGCGTTATTCTGACAAATACCAGTCCTCTGGGCCGACTGACAACACAATTGAATGGAATCCTGGTGCGTGACTACACCTCTGATATTTCATTCTGTTGATGCCTGGTTGCTGTTCCCTGTGTATTCATGCAAAAGATGGCTCTGACTTGATCCACACAACCAAAGCTATAATCTCTGCTGGGTCGATGTCTTCGCTCTTTTGTCATTAGGTATATTTTTTTTATCATCCAACTCTATCCCTGTCTAACATCCACCCCTGTCTGATCTTCAATCTTCATCCTGCCTCGGCTGTTATACTGCTGTCCTCAGCCACACGCTGGTTTCCCCCTGGACGGGGCTCCTCCACAGCTTTTCTGCTTGCCTCTCTACTTTCTGACATCTGTGAACTTCGACATGTTTAAAAACTCTAGTTTTAAGGCTCACACCTGGTCTGTTCACCCATCACCTACCTCTGCCCTCTGCACACGCGCGTGCACACACCCTCCCGAGATCTCTCTAACCGCTTCCAGCCCCTGCAACCCTCAGAGATCTCTGCATTCCTTTCATTCTGGCCCAGTTTCCATTGCCCCCCACCACTGCCAGCGTGCCACAGTTACCATGTGTGTTCCGTCACTCCTAACACATCCTCCTGCATTTTTCCTTACAATTGCAGAAGGTTTAACACTTGCACCTTGTCCCTCCTCATGGTCTAAGGCCCCAAACAAACCTTCCAGGTGCAGCAGTGTTTTACTTGTCCTGTCGTAGTTGAAGAAACAGCACCTCACTTGGGTACTTTATAGCTTTCAGGACTCGACATTGAGTCAGAGCACAGAAACTGTCCTTCAAATTGATTACACCCCTTCGCACCCTCCCTTGGCCCCCTGTCTTGTTTGTCTTGGATTTGTCCCAGCTAAGTTGACCTAGTTTCTTCTATTCATGTCTTTTTCTCATCTCCATATCTCCTTTAATACAATTAGCACTCCATTTGTCTTTTGCTCTGGGCAACCTCGCCACCTGAGCCACTTGCTTCTACTTACCTTCCGCCTTAAAACGAACCATCGTTTTCCAGCTCCCGTTAGTTCTGAAGAAGGGTCACATTGGACTCGGAATGTTAATTTTGTTTCTCTTTCTGTAGATGCTGCCAGACCTGCTGAGTTTCTCCAGCACGTTATGTTTCCATTTCTACCTCTCTCCATGTCTGTCTCTCTCCTCTTTTAAGAAACTGCTCAAAACTGAGCTGTTTGCAGAGCTTTTGGTCTCCTAGCTAATATCCCCCCACAGGTCCCCGGTTGCATTTTCCTTGATAATTGCTGCCCCGCAAACGCCTTGGGATGTTGAGCTGCGTTCGCTGAATTAATCGTTGTCTCCCATTCTGTGTGAGGCCCATAAAAGTTGAATAGAGTTTGATGCTGAGAGCAGATGGGTGATTAGAATGTTTTTCAAGCAATATGTTCGAGCCGCTGTGCTCGTAGAGTGGAACCCCTATAGTGTGGGAGCAGGCCATTCATTCCTCCCTGACTGTCCGATGAGCATCCCCGCTACCCTATAACCCTGCATTTCCCATGGCTAACCCATGTAGCCTGCATATCCCTGGACACTGGGCGATATAGCACGACCAACCCACTTAAGCGGCCCATCTTTGGAGTGTGGGAGGAAACCAGAGCACCCAGACGAAACCCACGCAGACAACGTGCAAACTCCACACACACATTTGCCTGAGGGTGGAATTGAACCCAGGTCCGTGGTGCTGTGAAGCAGCAGTACTAACCACTGAGCCACTGTGCCGTACTGTGCTCATTTAGTGAGCCACATACATGAGATTGTGTTCGGGCACACTGGGTTAGATGCCTTGTCATGGTGTCATCAGGGCACAGATATTTTACTGGACACAGCCTGTTCTTTTGGTATAAATCTATGTTCCCATTATGGTAGAAAACACGTTATGGTCAAGGTGTAACGCTGTAATTATACTCTGCTACCCCAGGTGGCACTGCAGCACCATCAGGAGTCAATGAGAGTTGAGAGTGCAGGACATAATTCATTCCTGAAGAAGGGTCCAGACCCGAAACGTCAGCCTTCCTGCTCCTCTGATGCTGCTTCGCCTGCTGTGTTCATCCAGCTCTACACCGTGTTATCTCTCATTCAAACCTCATTGGTTTCAGTTGACAAGTTCATTTCAAAATGTGACCGCAAATCAGAGGAGGAAAAAGTTGACGCATGCTGTGAGGATAATGTATAGCTGCAGCAAACGTTTTGTTAACTGGGGCCAGTGGGATCAGGAGTGTGCTGGTTGATCAGATATCCGGATAATCAAGGGGCTGTGTCTAACTACAGTAAACCCTGATCAAGTGAAGCTTCGAGATATCAACATTCTTCAAAAAAAATCTATTTTAAAACATCAACACGCCTTCTGAAATCTGTGTAAAAACACAGTAACTAATAAAAATATAATGCAGGGGGTATAGACATCACTGTTAGCTTTATTTACAGCATAAATACATTGTGGTATTTGAGGTGTATAATTTTTGCCAGTTTACCAAGAGTGCCAGTGGATAGGGTGCCAGTTAAAACAGAGTTTGCTGATGGTAGAAGCGATGTATTTATATGCAAGGCCCCGTCTTTGGCAAACAGGGTAGAGGGAACACTGTAAACTGGAAATAGGAGGAGGAGGAGAGCATTCGGCCCCTTAATTTAGAACAAAGAACAAAGAAAATTACAGTACAGTAACAGGCCCTTCGGCCGTCCAAGCTCTGCCACTCAACTAGATCGTGGCTGATTTTCTTTAATAGTGCAAGAAAAAATGGCACTATCTCCATTCCTTCGATACTACTAGTGACGATCAGTCCCTGCCTTGAACGTGCCGAACGATGGAACTTCTGGGGGAGAGCATTCCAAAGGTTCAGCCCCCTTTCCCCTCCTCCTCCTCTTCTCAATACAAAATAGCTGCCCTCCAAGAGGTTTCCGTGCTACTGGGTGATGTGGAGAAGCCAGTGTTGATGTGTGTGTGGGGTTTGGGAATGGATCTGCCCCTTTGTGCACTAGGCTTGTAATCATAACAACAGAATGTGGGACTTTTCACAGCCTCGGGCCCACCCACCGCACCCACTAAACAATCAATCCCTGTCATTTCAGATTGGCGGCGGTTGCCACGGGAACTGAGGATCCGAATACGAAAGCCACTAAAAGACAGTAAGTTTGGCACGGCTGCAAGTCCAGAAACCAGGCTGCCCCAGTGTCGATACCAGCTTCACCATCACCATCCCAAGAACAATCTCCCTGATACCAGCTTCCCCAACACCAGGGGCAGTCTCCCTGATA
>NC_063377.1:5992496-5993409 GCF_021869965.1 Rhincodon typus
GATACCAGCTTCACCATCACCAGGACAGTCTCCCTGATACCAGCTTCCCCGTCACCAGGGGCAGTCTCCCTGATACCAGCTTCCCGATCACCAGGACCGTCTCCCTGATACCAGCTTCGCCATCACCAGGTGCAGTCTGCATGATCCCAGTTGTCCCATCATCATAGCCAGTCTCCCTGATACCAGCCTCCTGCATCACCAGGGATATTCTCCCCGATGCCAGGTTACCAATCACCAGGAACATTATCCCCAGTACCTGCTACCCCCATCTCCAAGGGCAGTCTGTATGCTACCTGCTTCCCCCATTGCCAGCGGCAGTCTCCTGGATACCAGATTCATCCATTACCAGGGGTGGTCTCCCTGATATCAGTCCTACCAGGACCACGGTACGAGTCCCTAATACCAGGTCTGTTGCCATCAGGGGCAGTTTCCCTGATACCAGCTTGCCCATCACCTGGTACGGCCTAAACCACTTTGAGCTGATTTCTGCAGAGCCAAGGTGTCAGTGAAGCCATTCGCAATAAATCCGATGTCTACCCTCTGGGGAATTGCCTTATTCAGGGAATGAGGTGAATGTGGAACTCTCTCCATATGTTTGAGGGCTTCTGTTAGTTTTCAGGCACTTTATCAACTACCTTGTGCAAGCTGATGTAAACAGCATCCAGTGCACTACCTCAACATTACAAAGAAGTTGAATCAAGTTACTCAGGCACAAGGATCTGTTTCAAATCTGTGCTGGCGGATGATTCTAATCCCCTTCCTTGTGTTTACAGAGACACCCATCGCTGGCCGCAAAATAAAACCGAGGACAAGCGTAGAGAAAGAAGAAATCATCAAAAAGCTGGAGGTAAAACAGGGAGGGTTTGGTTAATGTGTACAGGCACAATGCTGGTAAAACAGGGAGATTGTGGTT
>NC_063377.1:5993419-5993795 GCF_021869965.1 Rhincodon typus
AAAACAGGGAGAGTGTGGTTCATGTGTACAGGCACAGAGCTGGTAAAACAGGAAGGATGCGGTTAATGTGTCCAGGCACAGTGCTGGTAAAACAGAGAGAGCGTGGTTATTGTGTACAGGCACAGTGCTGGTAAAACAGGGAGGGCGCGGATAATGTGTACAGGCACAGTGCTGGTAAAACAGAGAGAGTGTGGTTAATGTGTACAGGCACCGTGCTGGTAAAACAAGGAGGGAGCGGTTAATGTGTCCAGGCACAGTGCTGGTAAAACAGAGAGACTGTGGTTAATGTGTACAGGCACAGTGCTGGTAAAACAAGGAGGGAGTGGTTAATGTGTACAGGCACAGTGCTGGTAAAACAGGGAGAGTGTGGTTCATG
>NC_063377.1:5993805-5995430 GCF_021869965.1 Rhincodon typus
AACAGGGAGAGTGTGGTTCATGTGTACAGGCACAGTGCTGGTAAAACTGGGAGGGTGTGTTTCATGTGTACAGGCACAGTGATGTGCTAAACCATTGTGTTTTGTTGGTGGGATGTCATCTTGTATGTTGCGGTTTTACAGGACATTGGTGCGGCCACATTTGGAGCACTGTGTATGGTCTGGTTAATAAATTGGAGAGGGTGGAGAAAAGATTTACAAGGATGTTAACGGGACTGGATGGTTTGAATTATAAGACTAACTGGATAAGCTATGATGTTTTTCACTGAAGTGTTGGAGGTTGAGGTATGTAGAGGTCTATGGTAAATATCAAAGGTCTTTTCCCTCAGGTTGGGAAGTTCCAAACTGAAGTGCACAATTTTAAGGTGAGAGGAGAAAGATTTAAAAGGGACCTGATGGCAACGATTTCACACAGTGGGTGGTTCGTCTGTGGAATGAACTGCCAGAGGAAGTGGTAGTTGCAAGTTCAGTTACAACATTTTAAAGACATTTCGGGAGGTACGTGAATAAGAAACGTTTGGAGAGATGTGGGCCAAACACAGGCAAATGGGAGTAGTTTAGTTTGGGAAACTTGATCGGCTTGGACTAGTTGGACAGCAGGGTCTGTTTCCGTGCTGTATGACTGTGTGACTCTGTGGTAATGTGGGGAGTGTTTCATGAATTGCTAACCTTTTGTTGTTACGACAAAATGTTCCCAGAATTTGGAAAAGAAGGAAGAAGCACACAGTTCTGATGAGGAGGATGAGCAAGAGAAAGAGGAAGAGGAAAAGGAAAATGAAGAAGAGTATGATGAGGAGGAATTTGAAGAGGTCAGTTGTTTAGCTTCCATTGACAATGAGTTGAATTTTGTTGAGTTTGTCTGACAGTGGTAATAAGGTACAGCAGTCAAACAGCAGTGGCTCACCCCCGAGGTAGGTTTTTTGAGAATCTACCCACCTCATCCCAGTTCTATCCTGCCTTCATGTGGCAATCGCAGAACGTGACGCACGGAAAAAGCAGGCCATTCAGCCCATTGGACCAGTGGCGGATCTTTGAAAGGCCTCTCCAATTCGTCCCACGACCCAATTACCCGCTCTTTCCCCGCACTGCCCCTGCAAATGTTTCGCCTTCAAGCATTTCTCCAGTTTATTCCCCCTTTTGAAAGTTCCTGCTCAATCTGCTCCCACTTCCACAGGCAGTGCGTCCCCCAGAACAACTCGCTTCATCAAGGAAACAAATTCTCCTCATCTCACCCCCTCCACCCTCAGAACTTTCTCCAGTTCTTTACAATCTGTATCCCTCTGGTGTTTGGCCCTACTACTGTTTCTCCTCCTTTGCTCGATCAAAACCCCCTCGCAATTTTGAACGCTACAATTGAATCAACCACTGGACCCCCTGAAAGAATTGGACAGAATCTTGCAGCGGTATTGCACTGTGGAGGTGACCATGTTGCACCACATGGGAGACCCTCTGTCCCTCTTCAGAAAGACCTCCATGTGATCTGTATACACTCCATACTTGTGTCTCACACTCAGGCTTTTCAGCTTCCACGAGGTTCGTTTCTAACCAAGACAACAAGGTGCAGGGCTGGATGAACACAGCAGGCCAAGCAGCATCATAGGAGCAGA
>NC_063377.1:5995530-5999063 GCF_021869965.1 Rhincodon typus
CCATTAAATACTTTTAAAACATCTCCCTTTCTATTCCGTGTTGGAGCTTGCCTCAAGTCTCTTTTGTTTTATTCATTTATGGGATGAGCAGGCAGTACTTATTGCCCATCCCTAATTGCCCAGAGGGCAGTTAAGAATCAACCACATTGCTGTGGGTCTGGAGTCACATGTAGGCTAGACCAGGTAAGGATGGCAGTTTCTTTCCCTAAAGGGCATGAATGACCCAGATGGCTTTTCCCCAACAATCGGCAATGGATTCATGGTCATCATTAGACTCTTAATTCCAGATATTTTATTGAATTCAAATTCCACCATCTGCTGTGGCGGGATTCGAACCCAGGTCCCCAGAACGTTATCTGGGTTTCTGGGTTAACAGTCCAGTAATAATACCACCAGGCCATTACCTCCCCATGTAGACAGCATCCGCTGCATTCTTCCATCATCATACCTGACAGTGCAGGGGGAGGCTGTCAGTAGGATTTTCCTTTCAAAGGCCACACAGCCTGCGGTAATTAATTTTCTGTTGCTGATGTAGAGGTAGGTTGCTGTCCTGCGGAGATGGGCCAGCCTCCAGCTATCATTGCCACCCTGGAGGATGTGCAGTCCTCCCCTCCTCTTATCGTAGAATCATAAAATCCCTACAGTGTGGAAGAAGGTCATTTGGCCCATCGATTTCACACCGCCCCTCCGAAGAACATCCCACCCGGACCCACACCCTACTGACTCCCTGCATTTCCCACCTTAGATACTATGGGCAATTTCCCATGGTCAATCCACCCTAACCTGCACATCTTTGGACTGTGGGAGGAAACCGGAGCACCCGGAGGAAACCCACGCAGACACAGGGAGAACGTGCAAACTCCACGCAGACAGTTGCCTGAGGATGGGATCGAACCCGGGTCTGCTAACCACCGAGCCAGCGTGCCGCCTGCTCCTCTTCCTGCACCTTTGTACCCTGCTCCTCACCAGGCACTGACCCCTGCCACATCCTCCTGTTTTTTCAACTTTCCCCTTCATTTGCCTCCTTTCCCACTCCCTCCCCGGCCGCCACCCTGTCCCTCCCAACACTCTCCTTGCTCGCTTATTGTACCTGTCCCCACTCTTAGGTAATGCTCTCAGTACTCTTATACTGACCCCACTTCCAATTCCTCTTGGCCTCCTCTGATCCCTCTCTCTATCATTCTAGGCTGTCTTTATACCCCTTCATATTCCAACTCCATCCTGCACGGCTGTACCTCTCCCCACATTCTCTCTCTCTCTTCTTGCCTTACCTCACTAGCCTCCCTGGAACGTCTGAGGCTGACTGACTTCGTAGAGGTTTATACAATCATGAGAGGCGTAGATACGGTGAATAGCCAAGGATTGTTCCCAGGGTAAGGGAGCCCAAAATTAGAGGGGCATAGGTTTAAGGTGAGAGGGAAAAGATTTAAAAGGGACCTGAGGGACAACATTTTCATGCAGAGGGTGGTGTGTGTATGGAATGAGCTGCCAGGGGAAGTGGTGGAAGCTGTTACAATTACAGCATTTAAAAGGCATCTGGATGGGTACATGAATAGGAAGGGTTTAGAGGGATATGGTCCAAATGCTGGCAAATGGGACTAGATTTATTTAGGATATTGGGTTGGCATGGACGAGATGAACTGAAGGATCTGTTTCTCTGCTATACAACTGAGTCTTTCCACACCCTCTCGTCCTCTGTTGTGCTGTCTCTCTCCTACCACCACTCCCTCTCTCCCTTCCCTGCTCCCTCTCTTTTGCCCCCACTTCCTCTCTCTTCCTCTCCCCATTCCTGGTCTGTCTTTCCCTGTTCTCTCTCCCCCTCATCTGACCTCGCTCTCCTGCCTCCGCTCCCCCTCTGTCTCCCCAACTCCCTTTATCTTCCCTCGTTCCATGTCTCTGTTCCCCCGCTTTCTCTCTCTCTCTCCCTCTCCTGTTCCCTCCCTTTCTTCCCTGACCTCCCTCCCCCTTTGCTGTGTCTCCTCATGCCCCCTACCCCATGCCCCTCTTGGCCCTGCATGCCTATCCCTTGTATCTCTCTGCCTTCGCTTTTGTTGCTGGTGTCTGACCTCCGATCTGCTGGTTGGGTTCGGCAGGAGACGGACTATGTCATGTCATACTTCGACAACGGCGAGGAGTTTGGGGGCGACAGCGATGACAATATGGATGAGGCGATCTACTGAGAGGGGGTACAGTAGTGTCCACGGGCACCAGGCACTGACACTGTGCCAGTCACTGGGCGGTGTGCGCCATTCCCACTCGTCGGAAATCTTCTGCTGGAGCCTGCGCACCGTTTGGATCCTTGTTTGCTCCGTGTGAGCTCTGGAAACTGGCTCAGGACAAGCAGCAGGGATTTGGACAGCGAAATCCCACTGGTCACTTGTGTCCAGACTATGTTCATTTGTACTCAGTGCCTCTCAGTTCGACTGTGGTTTGGCTTCCTGGTGCGCTCCAGTCTTGGTGAAATTTCTGTTCGACGCAGGAATTGCGCCCTGGGTGAGTGAGATGCAACGAATGTGGGGACTGCTGTCTGTTATTTAGCCACAAAGCTTTACTCATGGGCCTCCTAATTCCCTTTCGTCAGTCCTGCTCTCTCTCTCTCGCAGTATCACTGGATGTTTTGTACACCTTGACCCTCTAACCTCCCTGTGCTGCCAACTCTACTCCTGAGAAGGACAAGGACAGCAGATACATGCGCCCCCACCACCCCCCGCCTCCGACCACCACCCTGTGAGCCCCACACACTATCCTGACTTGGGAACGGTACCAGCCGGTCCTTCAGTGCCAAAACCCTGGAACTCCCTCCCTAACGGCACTGCGTGGGGTGTCCTTAATCTCATGGGCAGACTGCAGCAGTTCAAGATGGCGGCTCACCAACCCCCCACCCTTCCTTGAGGGGCGTTTACAATAAACGCACAATCTTCGGCGATAATCTCAAAAGCCAAAGGAGCGTTGGCCCAGCGAGCTGGCTTCACCAGTGGAACTTTACATGCTGCCTGAGTCATCGGCTCAGTTCAGCCCTTTGCTGCCAGGGCCTGATGTCAAGGAGCACCGTTCCCATCACTCGCCATCAGATGGAAAGCCGTTGGGCGCAGGAGGGTGGACAGAGAGCCACAAGTCAGCACTCGACAGCAAGAAAGGTCTGAATGCGCTCAGCAGTGCGTGAGCTTGCTCAGGGTGGGGGGTTTCATGGGAAGATGGCTTCCACCTCGCGGAACCAGTCACCCTGCTCCTGATCACGGGTCACAGGGTCACCAGCACCTGAGAGCTCGCTGCCTTCATTCCTTCAGTGCTGGGGACAACTGTCTGCTGAGCCCATCAAATGTTCCCCCTGCGTCAGCGATTCACCAGCAACATTGTTGGCCCAGCAACTGGAGCCAGTGGTGGGGGGGAGAGGGAGCAGGGTGGGGTGGGAGGGGGAGAGGGAGAGGGAGCTAGGGTAGGGGTGGCAGAGGGACCTGGGGGGGGGAGGGGGGGGGGGAGAGGGAGCGAGGGGAGGGGTGGCAGAGGGAGCTGGGGCAGGGGGGGGGGGGGGG
>NC_063377.1:5999563-6005001 GCF_021869965.1 Rhincodon typus
CTTTACAGATGCTGCCAGACCTGCTGAGCTTTTCCAGCAACTTTGTTTTTGTTCCTGATTTACAGCATCCGCAGTTCTTTCGGTTTTTACTTTATCATTTAACGAGGGTTTCTGTTTCTTGCACCCTTTTAGGCAGCGAATTCTAGATCTCTCCCACCCCACCGAATACTGTGGGCAAAAAAAACACTGAACCTCAAAGTCCATCTGCAGCCTCCAAACTCTTTACATTAAATCTACACCCCAAACCCCGTTTAAACCTCAACTGGGTCCTTCCCACCCATTTGATCCAGATCCCTCAACCTTATACCTTTAAGATTGGCCTCCCCTGTTCCCATGGCCTAAAAGCAGCCAGGAGCTACTGAAATCCTCTAATGTTGGCAATATCCCCGTAAATCTCCTCTGCACTCTCCCTAGTGTGACCACAACAGTGGCTAGAACTGTCGACTGGTTTCCAGCTGTAGTCTGGGCTTCATACAGTTCCTATCCCCACTTACATCCCATTACCTCACTCATAGAGGCTTTCCATGCCTCCTAGACAACCTGCAAACTTCATCCCATTTATCTAAGTACAAGTCATTAATACGTATCACAAGAGGGACAAGGGCAGCAAATACATGTGAACACCACCCCCTTCAAGTTCCCCTCCGAGCCCCACACGCCATCCTGATTTGGAAATTTATCGGCACTTCCTTCCTTCCGTCGCTGGGTTAAAATCCTGGAAATTCCTCCCCAAAGTCACTGCGTGGGGTGCCCCTACACCACACGGGGACTACAGCGATTCAAGGCCTTCTCCAGGGGCAATTAGGGATGAGAAATAACTAATGACACCCACATGCCATGAATGAGTAAAAACTACGTTAGCTTCCTATTTCTTCTTGGCAAGGTTAGCGCGACACCCAATCATGTTAATTTAGAAAACAATCCAGTTCTGAAAAAAGGTCACACTGGACGCGAAACGTTAACTCTTTGTCTCTATGCATAGCTGCTGCTGAGCTCCTTCAGCATTTCCTAAGCATCAGTTTAGGCACCGAACAAATCCACTCTGCTTTTGATTCATCCATGACTTTACAAAATGAAGATAACGGCAGCCCTACAGAATTGATCCCAGGGCTTTTTCCCACAGCGGAAATGACTATCACGAGGGGGAATAATTTTAAGGTGATTGGAGGAAGGTATGGGGACATGTCAGTGGTAGGTTCTTTACACAGAGAGTGGTGGATGCGTGGAATGCGCTGCCGGCAGTGGTAGTGGAGTCAGATACATTAGGGACATTTAAGCGACTCTTGGACAGGCACATGGAGGATAGTAAAATGGAGGGTATGCAGGGTAGTTTGATCTTAGAGTAGGATAATAGGTCGGCACAACATCGTGGGCCGAAGGGCCTGTACTGTTCAATGTTCTATGATTGCTGTTCATGCGTTTCTGTAACTAACTTATGGTACAAGGAATTAAAACCAGTGGTACAGTGGTTCGCGCTGCTGCCTCAGCGCCAGGGTCCCGGGTTCAATTCCACCCTCGGTCTTTGTGGAGTTTGCATGTTCTCCCTGTGTCTGCTGGTTTCCTCCCACAGTCCAAAGATGTGCATTTTAGGTGAATTGGCCATCCTTAAACTTATCCCGTAGCGTCCAGGGATGTGCAGGTTAGCCATGATAAAAAAAAACCCATGCAGGGTTGAGGATGAGCACGGGGGTGGGTCTGGACGGGATGATCTTCAGGGGATTGGTGCAGACAAGATGCGCTGAATGGCCTCATCCTGCAATGCATGCGATTCTATGAAAATGTGACCTGCACAAAACTGGGTGTATCTGGTTTAGAAACAACCACAGCCTTGATGTAAATGCAATTTATTGTGTCACACTTGACATTTGAAGAGTCTGGCACCCGTTGATGTAAGGGGTTGACAATTAGAAAGTAATTGTCAGGCTTTACTGGCTAAAGAATTCGCGACACAATGCCTGCAGTTATTCCAGTAAAGAATTGTGGCTCCCCAAAAATATTAAGGCAAACTTTGCAATTAAAGGAAATTTAGTTAATGTGCATTTTTAATGCGTCATATTGCCATGAAAGTCGACTGAGCTCTGTGATGTCACTGGTTTTGAGTTGACCTTTGTGAATTCAGTTGTGGCATACTGAGCAGGGAAAGTTGGCCAATTCTGAAAAGAGGTTAACAATTTTAGATCTAACTTAGCTTACACAATGAGAGACAGAGCCACACCTACAGCAAGAGTTGAGTAAATGCCAGATCATTTAAAATCGTGTCCCCTGGTTCTAGACTTCCCTTCCAAGGGGAAATATCTTACCTTCATCTGTCCTGCCTGCCTCCAAGTACCTGGTCAACTTCCATGAGATCACCTCACAATTCTTCGAAATTCCGCAGAATAAAGCCCCAGTTTGCCCTTCATAGGACAGTCCCACTGGCCAGAAACAAGTCTGGTGAACCTTTGTCACTCTTGTTCTATGACAATAATATCATTCCTGAGATAAAAGAAACCACAGCTGCACAAAGTACTCCAGGTGTGGTCTAACCAAGCTCAAGTACAATTGATGCAAGGCTTCACTGCTCCTGTAATCAAAGCAGGACCTCACTACTTTCGGGAGATTTATTTAGTTGAAAGCTAAATGAAAAAACCTACAGCAATTCTCTCAATAAATTACTATTGAAATTGTTGCAGTTTAAGCTCTGGGGAAAATAAATCAGACTAATCACATGATTAACATTTAAACCAAAAGCTCAAGATTCTTTCCAACCCTTTCTTCGTCTCCCACATCACATGATCCTTTCATTTACGACTCCATTGTGTTCAGCCAGCTTTCCCCTTCAACGCATCACTGGCAGTTGCCTCCCCACTTCCCAAGGGAGCTAGTCCCCCATTCTCTCCACTCCCAGTGGGACCAAGTCCCCCATTCGCCCCTGCTCCCTGTGGGTGAGAATCCCCCAGTCTCCCTGATCCCCATGGGAGCAAGATCCCCATTAGCCCCACTCCCCTCGGGAGCAAGATCCCATCCTCCCCGACTCCCCATGGGACTGAGTCCGATATCTACCCTACTCCCCGTGGGACTGAGCCCCACATTCTTCCCCCCCTCTCCATGGGAGCAAGTCCTACGTTGTTCCTCACGCCCCGTGGGAACAAGACCCACATTCTCCCCACGGCAGCAAGACCCACATTGTCCCCATTCCCCGTGGGAGTGAGACCCAGTATTCCTGCTTCTTGAGGGAGCGAGTTCCACATTCTGTTCTAACACACGCCAAGTTCCTTTCACTGATCACCCCATGTTCTCTGGTTGATGTTGCTTCCCCATTCAGCAATACCCTCTATTTTACAATTCTTATACTTGTCTTCAAACCCCTCCATGATCCTCACCCCTTCCTATGTCTCTAACTCTCTCCAACCCCTACACCCCTCCTTATCTCTGTAACCTCCTTCAACCCCTACAACCTCTCCCTATCTCTGTCACCTCCTCCATCCCCCGACACCCCCCGCCCTATTACTGTCATTTCCTCCAGTCCCTACACCCCCTCCCTATCTCTGGCACCTCCTCCAGTCCCTACACCCTCTCCCTATCGCTGTCACCTCCTCTGACCCCTACACCCCCTCCCTCCCTGTCGCTGTCACCTCCTCCAGTCCCTACACCCCCTCCCTATCGCTGTCACCTCCTCCAGTCCCTACACCCCCTCCCTATCTCTGTCACCTCCTCCACACCACTCTCTCCCAATTCTCTCCCACTGACCTGTTTCCTCAGTTTTCTACAGGGCCCTGCGGCAGACAACGAGCTGACGGGAGGCTTTTAGGGAGGCAATGCTGAATTGAAAACTTTTTTTATTTTTTTGATAAACACCAAACCACGCATTGCTGAAATGTCCCCCCCACCCCAATAAAAAGATAGCTCAGGATCAAGTCGACACAGAGACAAAAGTGCACACACACAAACATCTGGCAAAGAACACCCCACGCCCTCTCCCCTCCCGCCCACCCACCCGCTATTCCATTGGCTCCTGTCAATGTCGCTGTTAATGTCGCTTCCGATCTGGACTCCGGCTCCTCCTGCGCCCACTCCTGTACGGAACACAGAGACAGAATGAGAGCGCGATACAGTGCGCGACTGGGAGGGTGGGGTGGGGAGTGCGACGTAGGGAGAGACACAGATGGATGGTGTGCGTGAAGAGGAGGGAGAAGGATTGAAATGGAGGAATTGAGAGAGTGGGAGGAAGAGAGGTTGATAGGGAGGGGATTCAGAGAGGGAAGGAGAGTGCGGGGGGCAAATGATCAACTTCCCACATTGTTCAGGACATACCCTTTCATCTGGGACCCACGAACTCCGGCCAACTGGGACATCATTCCCGCCTCCCCTCGGGACCAGTGCCTGCCCTCACCTGGGGACCACATCCCCTCTCCACATTCTCCCTATAACCTGCACCCAAACCCCACAACCAACTACCCACAATCCCTCCCCACAGACCCACATCTCCCTCTACATCACCCCACCCCTCCAAATGAGTCTGAGTTGTCCACTCTCCCTACCCTGGAGCTGACGTTCTCCAGCCTTCCCTCCCTCCAAATCCTCCCCAGCCCACGAACGCCTACAGCTGCCCCCCGAGCTGACCACCATTCCCTCACCCAGAGGTCATGGGCTCTCCAACAGAGCTCAAATCTCATCCCCTCCCTGTGGCGTGGAGTACTGAGACTGTCAGGCCCACAGGACTCCTGTCCTCTCCTGAGCCGCGAACCTCACTCCCCTTGCTCCTTAATCTGGTTTACTGACCGCCTCTTGCTCTTGGGTGGTCCTCGGACAAAGCCCCAGTCCACGCTGATGGGCTGGCCCGCCAACTCCGAGCCATTCAGTCCCTCCATCGCTGCCTGGGCCTCCTTGTAGGTCTCGTACTCCACCAAAGCATAGCCCTGCAGCACAAAAAACAGCTACAGAGTCGACATCCTGAACCGCGGAGCTCCTGAGAGCACCAGCTCCCCTCAGGTCACATGCACAGGATCCAGACACACTCAAACTGCGAGGTCGCATCCCTTACCCTTGGCCTGTGAGGGCCCCACCTCTCAAACCGCAGCTCCCACCCTCCCAGCAGGACCCCCCTCACCTTAAGGTAGCCGGTGCGGCGATCCAGATTGAGGTGCAGGTTCTTGATTTCGCCGTATTCTGCGAATTTGTCGTGAATATCTTCCTCTGTGGCCTCTTCGTGGACCCCCGTCACAAAGAGAATCCACCCTTCCACAGCTGTTGGTACAGGGAGCAGAACATCAGCCATCTCAGTCAGCACTGCCTCGGAAACACAGGCCAGCTTCCAAAACGCATGAGCAACCCAGCAGGGACAGAGCCCAACTCCCCCTCACATAAATACCTCCATCCCAGCATGCAGAGACCCCAAAACCTCTTCATAAACACCCCCATCCCCCACAATGCACAACCACCACCCCCACTACCCCCCC
>NC_063377.1:6005398-6010088 GCF_021869965.1 Rhincodon typus
CGCCCCATTCCCCCCCTCCTTACACACAAACACGCTCATCTCAGCCCGGAGAAAGCCTGCACTACACAGGGGTCATTTGAAATTCTCCCAGTCCAGAGGGTACCTGTACACACGGTCATCTGAAACTCCACCCCCAAGTCCAGTGAGGCCTCAGGCCGTGCACTTACAGCGCTGTGGTCCTGGTTCGTCACCGTCCTGCTCCACTGAATCATAGTCTTCACGAAGTCGAGAACGAGCACCTTCCTCTGCAGAAAGGACAGTCAGTCAACAAGGTGTGGCACATCACGTTCCCAGTCCACGTCAGCAGCAAATGAAGGGAAGGCAAAAGTCAGACAGAAGAGTTGTTAGGGATGGAATTCCAGAATGTAGGGTCTTCCCAGGCAGCTGATGGTATGGCCATCAATGGTGGAGCAATGGGAATCGAGGGACCCGTGAGTGTGGCTGGGATTAGAGGAGTACAGGGGAGATTCATCAGCTTTATTTCTGGAATGTCCTGTGAGGACAGATTGAGGGGACTGGGTCAATATTGATTAGAGTTGCAAAGAATCAGAGGGGACCTCATTGAAGGAAACAAGTCCTTACGGGGCTAGATGCAGGAAGGATGCTTCCCCACCTAGGGCTAAGGTTGGAGGGAGCTACAAGAACCAGGGACAGAGTCCCAGGATGATGCATCAGCCATTCTGGACTGAGATGAGGAAGAATTCCTTCACTCGGGTAGGGGGTAGGTGCGTGAGGAACCTTTGGAATTCTCTCCCCAGAAGCTCCATCAGAGTACATTCCAGATGGAGATCAACAGGTTCCTGCATATTCAAGATGTCTGGGTTGGCGTGCCAGCTCAGTGGTTAGCACTGCTGCCCCACAGCGCCGAGAACCTGGGTTTGATTCCACCCTGGGGCAACTGTCTGTGTGGAGTTTGCACGTTCTCTCCGTGCAGGTTTCCCCTGGGTGCATCCACTTCCTCCCACAATCCGAAGCTGTGCACGTTAGGGTGGAGTGGCCATGCTAAATTTCCCACCTTGTCCAGGGATGTGGAGGTTAGGTGGGTTAAACGTGGGAAATGCAGGGCTACAAGGATGGGAGAGCGGTCTGGGTGGAATATTCTTTGGAGGGTTGGTGCAGTTTTGATGGGCCAAACGGCACTGTAAGCATTCTATGATCCCATGTCTAGGGATATGGGAATACTATGGAAAAATAGTGTCGAGGAATCAAATGTAGAGGACTCTGAATGACAGAGCAGGCTCAAGTGGCTGAATGGCCTCTTCCTGCTCTTAGTTCGCACGGATGTATTGGGAAGTCTTTGTCAAACATGAGTTAATCCGTGGCTGAGTCTAAAAGGGCATGATGGCGACGTCCAGGAGAATGGCCATGGGAAAAATGTGGGGGAGGTGAGGCGAGCTGACGAATTAGTGCAGGAGATCCGCAGAGACACGTTGGGCTGAATGGCCTATGTCTGTGCTGTTACCATTGGATGAATCAAATTGTTTGATCCATTAGTACATTTACCTTGTCTTTCATGCAGAATCACCTAAACCACTCAGAGAAAGCAATATTTACAAGTTGTTCACTATTTAAAGAAGACTGCTTTTGATTCTTCTTTCTCAAAGTTAATACATCATATTTTCCCACATCAAAGTTCCTCTTCCACCGCCATAACTGTCACATCTAGACATTTCCAGCCTGTCTGTGTCTTCCTCACAGCTTACTTTCCCAATGAGCACCGCACTAGCAGTAAACTTAGAGAGTCATACAGCACGGAAACAGACCCTTCTGTCCAACTTGTCCATGCCGACTGCCTTTCCCAAACTAAACTAGTCCCATTTGCTTTGTGCTTCCAAAACTAAGAACATACTATCCAACATTAGATGTGATTGAATAATTGGGGAAAACTGAACTGTCCTAAGAGTGTCAAACAATTATATCAAAAACCAATTTAAGATAATTAATCAGGCTTTTAGTCCAATCTCCTCCTTAAACTCACTGATGGACTGTAAACAGCTTGCCAGAGGCCTCGCCACTGAGCATTGAGTACCTAAGAAGCAACACTCAGAGTGCAAACACTTATAGACAAAACGCTAAGGGAGCGCCGCACTGTCGGAGGGTCAGCGCTGAGGGAGCGCCGCACTGTCGGAGGGTCAGCGCTGAGGGAGCGCCGCACTGTCGGAGGGTCAGCGCTGAGGGAGCGCCGCAAACTCTAAATAGTAAGGTGCAAATCCTGGGTTGCAACCCTGGGGACTTTCACCAGAAACATGCCAGAGCCTAGGATCTCTGCAGCGAGTAACGCACCTCCCAAAGCTGCAAAGCCTGTTCATCCTCATAAGGTGCCGGTCGGCAATGTGATAACATGCACTCCATGTTCCTGGACAGCCCCCACCAACATGTACACACGATCAGCCCCTCAAACGTCAACGCAGGAAGATGGTCTGCTACTCACCAGAGCCAAAGCCTCGTCCCTTTCGCTTCTTGGCCTTTTCCTTCAGCTTATGAATACTTTCTGTAAAATAGACAAACAGTATCAGTGTAGGGGTGGGAGAAAGCGAAGGGGTGCAGTCAGCTGGGTGAGAGTCAAGCACTTACACGGGAAGGCTTCAGGTTACATACTGGGGAGGACAGAGCGTCAGAATAGCAAAGTCAAGCTGCCAATTGATTAAAGGACTGTTTCAAGTGGGGGACACATGGTAAGGGTGGGGAAAATGAGCTGTGTGACGGAGTGGCCATCAAACTCCAACAAGGAAACCACGTCCTTGAGTTCGATTTGAGTTGGCACCATAGAAACACGGAAAATAAGAGCAGGAATAGGCCACTTGGCTCTGTCCAGCCTTCTCTGCCATTCTATAGGATCGTGGCTGATCATCCATCGAAGTTCTGTTTTCTCTCTCTCCCCCAATACCCTTTGATCCCTGTACCTCCATGAACTCTATTGAACTCCTTGAAAACATTCAATGTTCCAGCCCTGACCGTGTTCTGTAGCAAAGAATCCCACAGGCTCCCCACTCTCTGGGTGAAGACATTTCTCCTCATCTCAGTCCCACCCCATTTCCTTTAGACTGTCACCCCCTGGATATGGATTCCCCTGCCCCGGTCACTGGAAGCATCCTTCCTGTGTGTACCCTGTCTAGTCCTGTTAGAATTTTAGAGGTTTCTATGAGATCACCCACCCCCCACTTTCTTCTAAACTCCAAGTGAATACAGTCCTAACTGATTCGGTCCCTCAGTCTTGCCATCTCAGGATTCCGTCGGGTAAACTTTCACTTCACTCCCTCCATAACCAGAAAGTCCTTCCTGAGATACAGAGACCAGACTGCACACAGTACTCCAGATGTGGTTTCACCAAGGCTATGTACAATTGCAGCAAGACATTCCTTCTGTACTTGAATCCTCTTGCTATGAAGGCCAACACACCATTTGCCTCTTTCACTGCCTGCTGTTCCTGAAATGCTTACTTTCAGCGACAAGTGCACAAGGCCATCCAGTTCTTCTCACACCTCCCCCTTTCATCATCTATCACAATTCAGAGAATAAACTATCTCCCACCCTGTTTTTGCTGCCAGAGTGCATAGCCTCAGATTTATCTCGATTACATTTCATCGCTCAAGCATCTCCCACTCACTCAATGTTGTCCAAATCACACTGAAGCATCTCTGCATCCTCCTCGCAGTTCACCCTCCCACCTTGCTTTGTCTCATCTGCAGGCTAGAGATGTTACATTTCGTTCCTTTACCCAAATCATTAATATATATTGTGAAAAACTGCGGTCCAAGCACCGAACCTTATTGTACCCCATTGCTTGCCACTTGGAAAAAAAACTCAATTATTCCTGCTCCTTGCTTGCTGTCTGCCATCCAGTTCTCTATTCATATCAGGATGTGCCCCCAATTCCATGCACTTTAATTTTACATGCTAATCTCTTATATGGCATCTTATTGAAAGCTTTCCAAAAGTCCAAGTAAACTTGGAGAAGGGATATTTGCTAGTGTTACTATTGGGATGCTTTAAACTAGAATGGATGGAGGGTGGGAGGATCCTAAGCAGTAGCAACAAAAAAAAAGAGATGGCTGAGGATGGTTGGAATTAGAAGAAGCGAGTTAAACAGACAAGACAGGCAAAAGCACAGCAGAGAATGAGGTAAAGCGGATGAATCAAACTGCATTTACTTCATGATCAAATCTCATTGGGACAGTGTCAGGGGGGATCAACTGTCATTGGGATAGGGTCAGGACTGATCGATTCCCATAGGGACAGGGTCATGGGATCGAATCTCTTTGAGACAGTCGGGAGGATTAATTCTCATTGGGACAGGCTCAGGGTGAATTGACTCTCATAGGCACAGGGTCAGGTGCATCAATTCCTTTTTAGGGTTGGGGGATCGTTTCTCATTGGGATAGGGTTGGGGAGAAACGACTCTCATTGAGATAGGGTTGAGAGATCAAGTCTCACTGGGACAGTGTGGAGGGGATCGAGTCTCATTGGGAGAGTGTGGGAGGGATAGATTCTCATTAGGACAAGGTCAGGGGTATTGACTCTCATTGGACAGTGTCGGGGGGGGTTGACTCTCTTTGGGACAGAGTCTAGGGGATCAACTGTCAACCAAAGAGGGTCAGAGGATTGATTCTCATTGGGGTAGTGTGGAGGGATTAAGACTCTCATTGGGATAGGGTCGGGGGATCGAGTCTCATTGAGGCAGGGTCAGGGG
>NC_063377.1:6010588-6016732 GCF_021869965.1 Rhincodon typus
AGGATGGACATGTCGTCTGAGGAATGGGAGGGGGAGTTGAAATGATTCGAGACTGGGAGGTGCAGTTGTTTAGTGCGAACTGAGCATAGGTGTTCTGCAAAGCGGTCCCCTAGACCCTTCTTCAGAAATGATTTCAGATTCTCCAGTTCCTACTATCTCTGAAACAATTTTAACCCCACTGCGCAGCCTCTTCACAGTACCTGACCCTGCTCTGCCCTTACACCTCCCAAACCTGGAACCTGTGCTGTATAGGTTGTGTGGGTACACAGCCTGTTGATTGAGCTCAGAGCCAGGCAGCATTTCGTAAGGCATTTGTTGAGGTTCGTCATCACCTGCTTGATGAGCCTGGCATTTACATGTCACCCACCATTTGCCATCAGGAAGTGCGCGTGGCAGGAGTGATATCAGACTAAAACCATACCTTAGTCCAGGTGACTGAGGCTCTATTTAAGGTGGGGGGTGGGGGGCCGGGGGGGGGGGGTCCATAAAGTAGTGAAACGGGAAGAGAGCTTTAGGGTGGGGATTCCAGGCTGGGCTGTCAATGCTGGAGCCATTCAATAGTGGGCATCACTGGCAAGGCCAGCAGAGGGCAGTGAAGAGTCCACCTCCTTGGTGTGGGTCTGGAGTCACTTGTAGGGTTGAATGGTCACTGGGAGATGAGAGGTTAACCAGGTGGGCATTGGATAGTCAAGTCTTGAAGTAACTGAGGTTTCGGCAGCAGACATTCTGACAGGGACACTTGGGCATCACTGCAGATGTTGAACTCTGGGACTTCAGTGCAGGCACAGATAACGTAGTTTGGCTCCTTTAAAATAAGCTATCAGGATTGCCCATTGGTCAGGAGGGGAGAGATAGAGTTGGTAGCTCGCGTCTGTATCCCCTAATATTTGGAGGAAATCCCCTCTCCAGGTTAGGCTGTCTAATCCTGTTGAGGTGGAGGATGAGGTTGAGGCTGTGAGCTTGGGGGTTTCCAAGAGACACCGCGTGAAAATGAGGAATGGAGCAGTGGGTGGAGTTGAGCAGGAAGGGAAAATCAGAGGTAAAAGTGAGGGAACAGAAAGAGAGAAGAGATCGTGGGTGCAACTGGATTTATGAGGAAGCAGCCAGGGGGTGGCAGCACTGACACTAACAGAGAAATTTGAATCTGCTCACTGACTTCTTCAAAATCTACTTCTTCCCAATTCGACTTGATCCCCAAACCCCATTCCAAGTACTTGTCCACTGCCTCAGTTTGAACGGGCTGTAGGCCATTGTTGGAGCTGGCGATCGTAGAATCATGCAGTACGAGGAGGCCCTTCAGCCCATCAAATCTTTACTGCCAAAGCTACACTATGTCTACACTAGATTATAGAAAAGAACATAGAACAGTACAACACAAAGACAGGCCCTTTGGCCTACCATGCCTGTGCCGACCATGCTGCCATTCTAAACTAATCCCATCTGCCTGCACATGGTCTGAATCCCTCTACTCCCAGTGTGTTCATGTGTTTATCCAAATGCTGCTTAAATGTTGCTGTCAAATCTGGTTTTACTGCCTCCCCTGACAGCATGTTCTAGGTATCTACTACCCTCTGTACAATAAAAACGTGCCTCATACATTTCCTTTAAACAGTTCCCCCTCTCACCTTAAACCTATGCCCTTGAGTATTTGACATTTCCACCCTGGGAAAAAGAATCTGACTATCCATGCCCCCTATAATTTTATATACTTCTATTAAGTCGTCCCCCAGCCCCTGCCGCTCTAGCGAAAACAGTCCAAGTTCGTCCAAACTCTCCTCATAGCTAATCCATTTCAATCCAGTTTACATTCTGGTAAATCTCTCCAAAGCCTCCGTATTCTTCTTATAGTGTGGTGACCAGAACTGCACGCAGCACTCCAAAGGTGGCCTAACTAAAGCAGCACCATGATTCGCCAACGTTTATACTCAGTGCCCCAACTGATGAAGGCAAGCTGTGTGTCTTCTGTACCACCTTATCCACTTGTGTTGCCATTTTCAGGGAGCTATTGTCTTGTACTCCAAGATCCCTCTGTCCAACAATGCTCCTAAGAGTCTTGTCATTTATCATATACTTTCCTCTTGCATTTGACGTTCCAAAACATATCACCCTCCATTTGTCCAGATTAATCTTCATCTGCCATCCATCCGCCCAGTTTTCCAACTGATCTATATCTTGCTGTATCCTTTGACAACCTTCCTATCTACAACTCTACTAATTTTCATGTGTGAAAACTTACTAATCTGATCATCCACATTTTCATAGAGTCAGACAGATATACAGCACAGAAAAAGACCTTTCGGTCCAACTTGCACATGCTGACCCAGATATCCTAAATTAATCAAGTCCCATTTACTAGCATTTGGCCCATATCCCTCCAAAACCTTCCTATTCATAAACACATCCAGATGTCTTTTAAATATTGTAATTATATCAGCTTCCACCACTTCCTCTGGCAGCTCATTCCATACACACACCACCCTCTGTATGAAAAAGTTGCCCCTTAGGTCCCTTTTAAATCTTTCCTCTCTCACCTTAAACCTATGTCCTCTAGTTCTGGACCACCCCAACCCCTGGCAAAAGACTTTGTCTATTCACTTTGTCTATCCACGCCCCTCATGATTTTATAAATCTCTATAAGATCACCCCTCAGCCTCCAACGTTCCAGGGAAAATAACTCCAATCTATTCAGCCTCTCCCGATAGCTCAAACCCCCCCAACCCTGGCAACATCCTTGTAAATCTTTTTTGAACCCTTTCAAGTTTCTTCCTATAGCAGGGAGACCAGAATTGTATGCAGTATTCCAGTAGTGGCCTAACCAATGTACTGTACAGCAGCAACATGACCTCCCAACTGCTATACTCAATGCACTGACCAATAAAGGCAAGCATACTAAACACCTTCACCTCCCTGTCTACCTGTGACTCCACTTTCAAGGAACTGTGAGCCTGTGCCCCAAGGTCTCTCTGTTTGGCAACACTCCCCAGGACCTTATCATTAGGTGTATAAGTCCTGCCTTTCCAAAATACAGCACCTCACATTTATCTAAATTAAACTCCATCTGCCACTCCTCGGCCTACTGGCCCATCTGATCAAGGTCCTGTTGTACTCTGAGGTAACCCTCTTTGCTGTCCCCTACACCCCCAATTTTGGTGTCATCTGCAAACTTTCTAAACATCCAAATCATTTATATATATTGCAAACAACAGGGGTCCCAGCACTGATCACTGTGGAACACCACTGGTCACAAACCACCAGTCAGAAAATACCCCTCCACAACTACCCAGTGTCTTCTATGATCAAGTCAATTTTGTATCCAACATACCAACTCACCATGGATCTTATGTAATTTAATCTTCTGGACCAGCCAACCACAAGGGATCTTGTCAAATGCTTTAGTAAAGTCCATGTAGACAACATCCACTGCTCTACCCTCATCAATCATCTTTGTCACTTCCTCAAAAAACTCAGATTTTTGATACAGGGCCTCCCTTGCACAAAGCCACGCTAACAACGCCCCCCCTCTTCCGTCACCAGCCCCATAAGTCTTGAATCTTATGACACTTCGAGTGCTCATCCAAGTACTTTTTAAAGGTTGTGTGGTTACCCATCTCAGCTACCCTTGCAGACAGTGCATTCCAGATCCCAATCATCCTCTGGGTGAGAAAGATTTTCCTCAAGTTCCCTCTAAACCTCTTGCCTTTCACTTGGAAAATTAAGCCCCCTTGTTATTGAACATTCGGCTAACAATCAAACTGGATAGTGCAGCTCCAACAACACTCAAGAAGCTCAATACCATCCAGGACAAAGCAGCCTACTTTGGCACCAAATCCTCAAGCATCCACTGCTTCCACCAGCTTTCAGTCGCAGCAGTGTGTACCATTTACAAGATGTACATGCAGACATTCACCAAAGATCCTTAGCACTTTCCGAACATATGACCACTTCCATCCAGAAGCTTAAGGGCAGGGCACACATGGGAACTCCACCCCCTGCAAGTTCCCCTCCATGCCACTCACCATGCTGACTTGGAAATATATTGGCTGTTGCTTCACATGGCTGGATCAAAATCCTGGAATTCCCTCCCTAAGGGGATCGTTGCACAGGAACTGCAGTGGCTTAAGAAGGTGGCTCACCCCCACCCTGTCAAGGGCAACTAGGGGCGGGCAATCAGTGACCAGCCAGCACACCTATATCACACGAGTGATTTAAAAAGACCAGTCTGTGACTGGCCCCTCCAAATGTCCACATTATCTGCGCGATTGGCACCAATCAATGTCATCAAGGACATTGTTTCAGAGATAGTAGGAACTGCAGATGCTGGAGAATCTGAAATCATTTCTGAAGGAGGGTCTAGGCCCGAAACGTCAGCTGTCCTGATCCTCTGATGCTGCTTGGCCTGCTGTGTTCATCCAGATCTACACCTTGTTATCTCATCAAGAACATTGCTGACTGGGCTGGGCCTCCACATGAACATCTCTTCCAGGCTGCATTCCATCGCCCCAAGGCGAAAGGTGACACTGGCCAGCAGCAGCTGCACTTCCCCTTTCTCCCTCATGATCGGGTTATCCTTTGGCAGGAGGGAGATATCATGGCAACTTTGGGCGAAGTCAGTATTCAGCAACAAGCACAGGCTGAGACCAGAGATCCCGAAACACCAAACAAGGTGGCGAGATTAATTTTTAATACACAAATGGGATGTGGGCATCGCTGGCAAGGCTGACATTCAGTGCCCCTTTGCTCCAACAACCAAATGCCTCACTCGGGGCCATTTCGGAGGGCAGTTAAGATTTGCCCCCACCTCCCCACTGGAGTTGTGCAGACCCAGACCCAGGGAAGGTCAGCGGATTTCCCATCAGTGAACCCCGATGGGGTTTTTAACCACCATCGATGATGCCTGTCACGGTCACCATCCCCGGGATTAGCTCCCAATTCCAGATTTGTTTGATTGTATTTAAATTCCACCGGGGGCCGTGGTGGGATTCGAACCGGTGTTTCCCCCAGACCCTGGGGTGGACCACCTCCCCTGAATGTTGAGGGCCTGTGTTTCAACGCATCCTCTGAACTCCGCGCTCAGTGAACTGCAGTGTCGGCTGAGAGGCGGGATGCAGAGCACGGCAAGATCCCACCAGCAACCAGTCCTTGCTGCGCAGAAGGAGGCCACTCAGCCCATTGACACCCCAGCTCGCTCTGCCGAGCAATTTAGTCAGGCCCACTTCCCCATCATTCCCCGGCCCACACTCTCCCGCTGTAGCCTCCCCCTCGCATGGGGGTTGATTTCCCTCGAATGCCTGTCCGATTTTGTGGGCAGCAGGTTCCTGGTAAAATATTGCCCTCCTGTTCCCATCCATACCTGCCCAGTCCTTGTCCCATCTGCAAAAGGGAGCAATTTTACTTCCTCGACCTGAGCCGACCCTCTCCCAATCCCATGCCCCTCCGTCAAATTCCACCCTCCCACGCTCCTCACCAGTTCCCCTCCAGGGTGAGCAGCCCCAGCCATCCCTCTGCCCTCCTCCCCAGCACCAAATACCCCGAACCCTGACCTCACGTCTCACAACCTTCATATCCTGGCTACCATTCTGGTCAATCTCAAGAACACACTTCCCGGAACCCAACCCAGTACTCTAGCTGGGGGGCTTAACCCGGGATTTCCCATCGACGATCAGAGTAAACCTCCTGCACGTTGTCTCTCCTTACTCCTGAAGCCCAGCTGCTTTGCCTGACAACCCTCGATCTGTCCCACTTCGCCTCTGACAGAGATGCAGAACACCTTGTGCACCCCCCCGCCAACCCCTCCATTGGCTGCATCTCCCATGCCTGTTGGAGCTCTGGTGCTGTTGTGTCTCTTGATCGCCTCTGCAGAGGCAGATCTGTCACAGTTTGATTGGGAAGAGGCTTTGCAGGGTGGGAATCTGCAGAGGCAGATCTGTCACAGTTGATTGGAAAGAAGCTTTGCAGGGTGGGAAGTAGCCTTCCTGCTCTTATGATGCTGCTTGGCCTGCTGTGTTCATCCAGCTTTACACCTTGTTATCACAGTTGATTGGAAAGAGGCTTTGCAGGGTGGGAATCTGCAGAGGTAGATCTGTCACAGTTGATTGGAAAGAGGCTTTGCAGGGTGGGAATCTGCAGAGACAGATCTGTCACAGT
>NC_063377.1:6016742-6051754 GCF_021869965.1 Rhincodon typus
GAGGCTTTGCAGGGTGGGAATCTGCAGAGACAGATCTGTCACAGTTGTTTGGGAAGAGGCTTTGCAGGGTGGGAATCTGCAGATGCAGATCTGTCACAGTTGTTTGGGAAGAGGCTTTGTCTTTGTGTGTTGGGGGGTGGGGGTGAGGAAGGGGCACCGTGGCCTCTTTAACGTACGCCTGGCCCAGGAGAGAGGCGGTGGCCCGTCGTTTCGAGATGGTGAGGAACTCCTGATGGTGGAGCTGGAGGAACACAGCACATCAGAAGGAAGCAGGAAGGCTGACGTTTCGGGCCCTGGACCCTTCTTCAGGAACAAAATGAAGGGTCGAGAGGTGGCTCGGGCTGGTTGGATTCTGTTTATTTTATTAGAACGCTGTCCCGCGGCCTTCCCCCACCCCCCACCCCCCACGGCCCACACTCAGAAGCACTTGCGGTGGACAATCACCGGGCCCTTCTCGTCGTAGTCCCTCCGGCTGACCCACATGGACTGGAAGGTGTTGAGGCAGGCGGTGATGGAGCCGCCGATCCACACCGAGAACTTGCGCTGGGGCGAGGCGTAGACGTTGAGCTTGGCGCGGTGGGGGGCCAGCTCGCCCATCTCCCGCTGGACGCGCTCGGCGAAGCCCGAGAACATGGAGGAGCCGCCCGACAGCACGATGTTGTTGAGCAGCTCGGCCTGCTGCTCGGGCTTGCACTTCTCCAGGCTCTTCCAGGCCAGGGCGTGCAGGCCCGGGTCGGTGAGGCCTACCGCGTCGGGCTTGAAGAGGGACTCGGGGCAGCGGAAGCGCTCGTTGCCGATGGTGATGATGTGGCCGTCGGGCAGCTCGTAGTCGGTCAGGTAGTCGTTCTCGTTGGCGACCATCTCCTCGTCGAAGTCCTGCGCCACGTAGCAGCAGGTCTCCTTGATGTTCCTCACGATGTGCGTCTCCTCGGCGCTGAACGGGTTGCCGCACTCCTCCAGCAGCTTGGCCATGTATTCGGTCAGCCCCCCGCCGGCCAGATCCAGGCGGAAGGTGGCGTGAGGCATGGTGTAGCCGTTGTGGATGGGCGCCGTGTACGAGACGCCCAGGCCCGACTCGATGATCAGGCCCGTCGTCCGCCCGGTCGAGTACAGCGACAGCAGGGACTGGTGGGCCACGTACATGGCGGGAACCGCGAAGCCCTCGAACAGCAGCTCCGCCGTCTTCTCCCGGTTAGTGGTGGGCGACAGGGGGGCGTCGGCCAGCAGCACGGCGTGCTCCTCGGGGGCCACCCGCAGCTCCTGGTACAAGATGTGGTGCCACAGCATCTCCAGGGCGTCCCAGTCGGTCACGATGCCGTTGGTCACCACCGGCGTCCTGAGCACCCAGGGGTCCCCCGGGATGGCGTTGCCGATGTAGTAGTCGGGCACCTTGCTCGGGTCGTCGCAGCTCTGGCTCGGGATGCCCACCAGCGAGCGCACCACCACCCGGGGCTTGTCGTCGCCGGCGAAGCCAGCCTTGGTGTAGCCGGTGCCATTGTCCATCACCACAGCGGCGGTCTCGGTGAAGGCCTCCTGGCACATGGTGGGCCCCTGGGGGGCCACAGGAGACGATTTACTCATTCCCTACAGCAACGGGCAGCGACCTCCGCCTCCTCCCTACCAAACCCTTGGTCTCCTTCTCTCCTCTCCCTCTACCTCTCTCCCTCTATCTCTCCTCTCCCCCCTCTCTCCCTCTCTCTCTCCTCTCCCTGTCTCTCTCCTCTATCTCTCCTCTCCCTCTCTCTCCCTCTACCTCTCTCCCTTTATCTCTTCTTTCCCTCTCTTTCCCTGTATCTCTCCTCTCCCCCCCTCTCCCTCTATCTCTTCTCTCCCTCTATCTCTCCTCTCCCTCTCTCTCCCTCTATCTCTCCTTTCCCTCTCTCTCCCTCTACCTTTCTCCCTCTCCCTCTATCTCTCCTTTCCCTCTCACTCCCTCTCCTTCTATCTCTCCTTTCCCTCTCTCTCCCTCTATCTCTCCTTTCCCTCTCTCTCTTTCTGTCTCTCCTTTCCCTCACTCCTTCTACCTCTCTGCCTCTACCTCTATCTCTCCTTTCCCTCTCTCTCCCTCTATCTGTCCTTTCCCTCTCACTCCCTCTCCCTCTATCTCTCCTTTCCCTCTCTCCTCTCTCTACCTCTACCTCTCTCTCTCCTTTCCCTCTCTCCTCTCTCTCTCCTTTCCCTCTCTCCTCTCTCTCTCTCCTTTCCCTCTGTCTCCCTCTACCTCTCTCTCTCCTTTCCTCTTTCCCCTCTCTCTCTCAATCTCTCTCTCTCCTTTCCCTTTCTCCTCTCTCTCCCTCTATCTCTCTCTCTCTTTCTCTTCCCCTGTTCTCTTTCCCTCTCTCCTCTCTCTCCCTCTACCTTTCTCTCTCTCTCTCTCCCCCGTTCTCTTTCCCGTCTCTCCAAATTCTCTCTTTCTCAATTCTGTCCCGAATCTCTCGCCGAGAGAGAGTCTTTGTTGAGTGTCACTGTGTCCGTGACCGTCTCCCCCTCCCTCCTCAGCAGAATCTGCCCCGCATCCACCCTAAAACCCCTCCCCCGCCCCCTCCACAAGCACAGACCCACACACAGACACAGATCAACAACCCATCCCAGGCTCTGTCACCAGGGGTAACCATCCACATCTCACAATGGGCCCTTTTGACCTCGGGGGGAGCCCCAGAGCAAACAAGGTCACAGATACACCCTGGGGTGATGTCACAGGCAGGAGGTGAGGTCAGAGAGACCATAACCCCAGCTCCCGCACCCCCCACCCCAACCCTGAACAGCCTGGTCTCTTAGCCTACATGGCCTGGTCCCCCAGTCCCCATGGAAGCAAATCTCCCATTCTCCCCCACTCCCCATGGGAGCAAGGCCGCCACTCCCCATGGGAGCGAGTCCGCCACTCTACCCCCACTCCCCATGGGAGCGAGTCCGCCACTCTTCCCCCACTCCCTATGGGAGCAGGTCCCACATTCGTCACGCGCTCAGGGCTAAGACATTTTTCCTGAATTCCCCATTTGGATTTATGCATGACTGACACTGACACCCTACTCTCAACCAGTTCGTTTTTTACAACTTCTCAGATCTGCAACCATCCTCACCAATGTCCTTTCCACTTCCAGAGGTGCACCTCTGTATCTCTTTGTTAATGTCGGAGGAATACAGTGTTACCAACACAGCCAGAAACCTCCTCAAGAGTGAACAAAAACCTACAAACTCTGTCACACCGCACCCCCACCGCCTCACCCACCAGAGAAATGAACCTCCAATGCTCTTTTTAATTTGTGAGATTTAAGAATCAGGGGAGGTCATTCAGGACTGAGATGAGGAGAAATGTCTTCCCTCAGAGAGTGGGGAGCCTGTGGAATTCTCTGCCACAGAAAGCGTTCGAGGCCGGAACATTGAATGTTTGCAAGAGGAAGTTGGGATATAGTCCTTAGCATGAAAGGGATCAAAGGGAGAGCAGGAACAGGTTTGGTGATCAGAGTTGAAGGGCTGAATGGCCTACTCCTGCTGCTGTGTGTTTCTTCATCTCCATCTCCGAGGATGTTGTGACCAGTTTATTACTCTGCGTCAATTCAGACTTATCCAAACTACAGTATTGTTGACATGCCCATCTTACAAACTCAACGCCTTTTGTGTAGTCAAAGAATCATAGAATCCCTACAGTGTGGAAACACATGGAGTTCACACCTATCCTCCGAAAACCATCCCACCCAGACACACAACTCCCCCTCCACCCCGACCCTATCCGCATCACTCTGCATTTCCCATGGCTGATCTACCTCGCCTGCACATCCCTGGACACTACGGGCAATTTAGCACGGCCAATCCACCCTAACCTGCACATCTTTGGACTGTGGGAGGAAACCGGAGCACCCGGAGGAAATCCGCGCAGACACAGGGAGAATGTGCAAACTCCACACAGACAGTCGTCCGAGGGTGGAATTGAACCCAGGTCCTGGCACTGTGAGGCAGCAGTGCTATCCACTGTTCTGAGGAAGCGTCACTGGACCCGAAACGTTAACTCTGTTTTCTCCTTTGCAGATGCTGCTAGACCTGCTGAGCTTTTCCAGCAACTTCTGTTTTTGTGTAGTGCTCACCACTGTACCACCCTGAAATAAAAGCAAAGTACATAGATCTTTTGAGTATTAATATCTGCAACATTGCTAATTTGGCTTTCATCTAGAGCGAGCCCTCAGTCGCCTGTGCTATTGCAAGAGTCACTGAGATCTACAGCACAGAAAATGGCCCTTCAGCCCATCGAGTCTGTGCCAGTCAAAAGCAATCACTCTTTGAATCCCCGTTTCCCAGCACTTGGCCCATCAACTTGACATTGTAAGAGCACATCTAAATCCTTCTTCAATGTGATCAGGGCTTCTGCTTCTCCAACCCTTACAGGCAGCGAGTTGCAGATTCCCCACCACCCTCTGGGCGAAAATATTTTATTTCACAACACCTCCAAACCTCCTGCTCCTTCCTTTAAATCTGTAGCCTCGGTCATTGATCCCTCCATCAAGTTTCTTCCTACCCACCCTGTCTGTGACCCTCATAATAAGGATACATCTCAATCTTGTGCCAATCTCGAGAAGTGGACTGTGGATCATTCCCTTGGCATTTTCAGTTGAAAGCACATATCCTCTCCCCCTGCTCACCAAAGGCTCTAGCACCACGTTAATTTTTCATAAACTCATTCACAGGATGTGGGTGTTACTGGCCAACCCTAATTGCCCAGAGGGCAGTTAAGAGTCAACCACATTGCTGCTGGGTCTGGATTCACATGTAGGCCAGACCAGGTAAGGATGGCAGTTTCCTTCCCTAAAGGGCATCAGTGAACCAGATGGGTTTTTCCTGACAATCGACAATGGATTCATGGTCATCTTTAGACATTTTAAATTCCAGACTTTTATTGAATTCAAATTCCGCCATCTTTAGGGTGGCTCAGTGGTTAGCGCTGCTGCCTCACAGCGTCAGGGATCTGGGTTGATTCCACCCTCGGGTGACTGTGTGGAGTTTGCGCATTCTCCCCATGTCTGCATGGGGTTCCTCCCACAGCCCAAAGATGTGCAGGTTAGGGTAGATTGGTCAAGGTAAATTGCCCGGAGTGTCCAGGCTAGGTGGGTTAGTCATGGGAAATGCAGGGTTGCAAGGGTAGCGATGTTGGTCTGGGTTGGATGCTCTGCAGAGGATGGGGCGAATAGCCTGCTTCCATGCTGTATGGATGCTCCGATTCTGTCTGCCCTGGCGGGATTGGAGCCTGGGTCCATTGGAAATTACCTGGGTCTCTGGATTAACAGTCCAACGAAAATAGTACGAGGCCATCGCCTCCCCCAGTAATGGTGCAGAAGGAGCTCATTTAGCCCATCATCGTAGAACCTGCATTATCCCTAGTGCCAGTCTCCTGCCTTTTTTCTGGCACACGATAACCACCAGTGCCCCTCTCAAATACCTTCAATTGGACCTGCCTCCCTCACATTTCTAGACCCTAACCACTCGCTGGATGAGTTATCTGACAGTACCCTTGCCTCCCTTACCACACACACTGTTCTAGAATCTTGGGAGACGTTGAGGAAAGCCCAGCCCCTGTTTAATCGCGAGCTTCCTTGGTCTCTGGATGTGGCTTTTGGGAACCGAAAGCTAAATCCCGTAGAGTTAACCCATTTTAATCATCTCGTGGGGCCCACGGCCCTGTGCTTTCAAGGCCTTTTGTTCTGCCTTTATGTTCCCAAGCCTCTGGTCTGCATTGATCTCATTCCTTTCATTCTTGATGGATTGATGAGCGCGCAGCAATTGGAGTAAGATCTGGGGACAGCTGCATCTTAAGCTGAAACAGCCTAGCACCTCCCCCCACCCCACCCCCGACAACCTCAACCCCTCAACGACAGACACAGGACATCCTTTGAAAGGTGCTTGACTGTAACCTGATACAGAGAGGTAATTGAAAGCTCCCAGACATCAGTGAGACACCAGACTGCCCGGCAGTCAGAGGTTCCGGAAGCAGTTCAGTCCTATATTAAACTGCGTGAGATAATGATCTGTGCAACCAGCTTTGTTCTAAGGTATTTCGCTAATGGAGACAAAATGTTTCTCAGCCTCCAACAGAGGTCATGAACCAACCCCCCCCCCCCCCATACCACAAATCGCCTTGTTAAGGATAGATCTGAGGCAGTCTGTCTCCAATGCTCAGCAGACAGGCACTGAGATCCACAGCACAGAAAATGGCCCTTCAGCCCATCGAGTCTGTGCCAGTCGAAAGCAATCATTATTTGAATCCCTGTTTCCCAGCACTTGGCCCATCAACTTACATCAAGAGCACATCTAAATCCTTCTTCAATGTGATCAGGTCTTCTGCCTCTCCAACCCTTACAGGCAGCGAGTTGCAGATTCCCCACCCTCTGGGCGAAAACAACACTCCTGCCTACCACCTGTGTGTGTTAGCTCCTGTACAGTATACACAACAGGGAGAAAGGGGAATGATTATCTTCTGCTTTCAGCGTTAATGCCTGTATGTTATCTGGGTCCAACCAGAAATATATGAAGGACTAGGAATAGCCTGGCAGGTTTTGCCTAACAAGTCTGGTTGAATTTTTTGAGGAGATACCCAAGGTATGTAGATTCAGGGGCATGATGTAGAATCGTAGAATCCCTACAGTGAGGGAACAGGCCCTTCGGCCCAACAGGTCCACACCAACCCTTGGAGCATCCCACCCAGACCCATCCCCATCCCCCAATTCTACAATCCACCTAGCCTGCACATCTTTGGACTATGGGAGGAAACCCACACAGACACAGGGGGAGAATGTGCAAACTCTACACAGACAGTCACCCAAGGGTGCAATCAAACCCCGGTCCCCGGTGCTGTGAGGCAGCAGTGCTAACCACTGAGCCACCCATAAGACAATGGCCCATATAGGGATTGAACCCGCAACCTTGGCATTATTAGCACCACGCTCTAACCAACTGAGCTAACCGGCCAACTGTGCAGTTTATATGGATTTCAGTAAGGCTTTTGACAAATTCCTGCATGCGAATCACAGAGTCATAGAGATTTACAGCATGGAAACAGGCCTTTCGTCCCAACTTGTCCATGCTGCCCCATTTTCACAACTAAACTCATTCCATTTCCCTGAATTTGGTCCATATTGCTCCATACCTGTCTCGTCCATGTATCTGTACAAATGTTTCTCAAATGTCAAAATTGTACTCACCTCCACCACTACCTCTGGCAGCCTGTTCCAGACACTCATCACCCTTTGTGTGAGAAAACTGCCCCTCTGGACCCTTTTGTATCTCTCACCTCTAGTGTTCGACTCCCCTACCATGGGGAAAAACTGTTATATATCTGCCTTTTCTACGCCGCTAATGATTTTAAAGACCTCTATAAGGTCAGCCCGGGTCTCTTAAGTTCCAGGGAAAAAGGTCCCAGCCTATCTAACATCTCCTTATAATTCAAACCTTCCAGTCCAGGCAGCATCCTAGCAAATCTTTTCAGCGCTCTTTCTAGTTTAGTAATATCCTTTCTATAGTAGTGTGACCCGAACTGCACACAGTATTCCAAATGTGGCCTCACCAGTGTCTGGGAGACTGATAGAGAAGGTAAAAGCACATGGGATCAACAGTCACTTGGCAAGATGGACCCAAAATTGACTTAGTGACAGGAAACAGAGGATGTTGGAAGAAAGCAGTTTGTGTGACTGGAGGTCAGTGTACACTAGTGTTCTACAGGGGTCAGTGCTAGATCCCTTATTGTTTATGATATTTAAACGATATAGGTGAGAATGTGGGAAATGATAGGTATGTTTGGGGTAGCACGGTGGCTCAGTGGTTAGCCCTGCTGCCTCACAGCACCACGGACCCAGATTTGATTCCACCTTCGGGCGACTGTCTGTGTGGATTTTGCACATTCTCCCTGTGTCTGTGTGGGCTTCCTCCACAGTCCAAAAGTGTGCAGGTTAGAATGGATTGGCTGTGCTAAATTGTCCCGTAGTGCCCAGGGATGTGCAGGTTAGGGTGGATTGGCCGTGCTAAATTGTCCCGTAGTGCCCAGGGATGTGCAGGTTAGAATGGATTGGCTGTGCTAAATTGTCCCGTAGTGCCCAGGGATGTGCAGGTTAGGGTGGATTGGCTGTGCTAAATTGTCCCGTAGTGTCCAGGGATGTGCAGGTTAGGGTGGATTGGCTGTGCTAAATTGCCCCATAGTGCTCAGGGATGTGTAGGTTAGGGTGGATTGGCCATGGGAAATGCAGGGCTACAGGGATAGGATGGGGGCTGAGGATCTGGGAGGGATGCTCATTGAAGGGTCTGTGTGGACTCAGTGGGCCGAATGGCCTGCTTCTGCACTGTGGGGATTCTGTGATAAGCTTGCGGATGACACGAAGATTGGCCGGTTGGTTGACAGTGAGAGGGAAGGTCTTAGGTCAACAGGAGGATATAAACAGATTGGCAGATCTGTGGCAGATGGAATTTAACCCTGAAAATATGACATGATGCACTTTAGAAGAAGTAGCAAGACAAGGTAGTACTCAATGAATGGCAGCACACGAGGAAGCTCAGAGGAACAGAGCGGATGCTTGGTATGCTTGTTCCAAACTCCGAAGGTGGAAGGGTAAATTAGTAGGATATTTAAGAAGACATAAGGGACACTTGCCTTTACCAGTCGTGGTACTCAGTGTAAGAGCAGGGAAGTTATATTGGAGCTGTACGGGACTTTGGTTAGGCTGCAGTTGGAGTACCGTGTGCAGTTCTGTTCCCCTCACTCTAGGAAGGATGTGAGTGCACTGGAGGGAATACAGAAGAGTTTCACCAGGATGTTGCCCAGGATGGAACATTTCAGTGATCAGGAGAGGCTGGATAAGCTCAGGCTGTTTTCTTTGGAGCAGGTAAGATTGAGAAAAGAGGCCTGATTAAGGGATACAAGATTGTTAGGGGCAAGGACAGGGTGGATAAGAGGCAGCTTTTCCCCCTTAGGTGAAGGGTCAATAACGGGGGGGCATCATTTTAAGGTGAAAGGCAGGGAAAATTTTTGGGGATTTGAGGAAACATTTTTGTACCTAGTGGGTGGTGAGTCTGTGGAATGCACTGCCTGGGAGGGTAGTTGAGGCAGGAAACCTCACAACCTCTAAAAAAATACTTGGTTGAGCACTTGAAGTGTCATTACATTCACGGCCAGGGGCCTCTGCTGGAGGTGGGATCAGTGTAGATTTAGTGTAGCTTCAGCAGTAGAGACTTGATGGGCTGAAGGGCCTCTGCATGATTTTTTAATTCGATGACTGGGAAAAGCCTGAGAGAGACTGGGATTGGCCTGTGTTAAATAATGGCAGAGTTGGGAAATAGCCTGGGTTAGACTGGGAATAGCCGCGGCTGAGATAGGGAGTAGCCCAAATCATAGTCATACAGCATGGAAACAGACCCTTCGGTCCAACTCGTCCGTGCAACTGAGCTACCCAAACTAAACTAGTCCCACCTCCCCAGGTTTGGCCCATATCCCTCAAAACCTTTCCTGTTCATGTACCTGTCAAAATGTCTTTTGAGTGTTGTAACTGTATCTCCCACTTCCTCTGGCAGTTCATTCCACATACAAACCACCCTCTGTGTGAAAAAAGTTGCACTTTAAATCCCTTTTAAGTTTTTCTCCTCTCATCTTAAGACTGTGCCCCCTAGGTTTGAACTCACCCATTTTGGGGAAAAGACCTTTGCTATTCACCTTATCTATGCCCCTGATGATTTTATAAACCTCCGTAAGGTCACCCTTCAATATCCTATGCTCCAGTGAGCAAAGTCCCAGAGTATCCTTATAACTCAAACCCTCTAGTCTGGCTAACTTCCTAGTAAATTTTTTCTAAACCTTCTCCAATTTAATAATATCTTTTCTCTAACAGGGCGACCAGAACTGCACACTGTAATCCAAAAGTGGCCTCACCAACGTCCTGTACAACCTCAACATGACCTCCCAACTTTATATTCAGTGGTCTGACTAATGAAGGCAAGTGTGCTAAACGCCTTCTTAACCGCTACCTCTGATGCAACTTCGAGGAACTATGTACCTGAACCCCTAAGTCTCTCTTTTTGACAACAGTACTCAGGGCCCTACCATTAACTGCATAAGTCCAGCCCTTGGTTGTTTTACCAAAATGTAAAGCCTCGCATTTCAGACTGGCAATGGACCAGGTTAGACTGGGAGGAGGCTGGATCCGAGTAGGAGTAGCCCGGATCATACTGGGAGTGGACCATATCAGATTGCGGACGCCCCAGATGAGGTGGGGACTAAGGATGTAGGGAGTGTAGCGATTCCTCTGGGAGGTGAGGATGATTGCTGACTGTTTGTCCAGAGAGGCTCTGAGAAACTGGCCCAGTGGCAGGTTTGAGGCCTGGAGGGGCCTGCTATCCATGGGAGCAGCTGGAGCTGTCAGCTCCTTTGTGTAGCAAAGCTGGGAATAAACAGGACAATCCATCACTGCTCTGTCCCTCTGAAGGGCAGTCACCCTGACTAAACATCAGCTCCATCACATTCCCCAGAGCACCATTCCCCACTTCCATCCCCCCCACCACCCACCAAAAAAGGAAGGAGCACCATTTATAGACCAGCCTGGCCTGCCATTAACCCCTTCATCCTCTCAAATATCCCCAGGGTCAGGCCCAAAAAAACCCCCCCTTACACCAGCAAACTTTCAATGCACTGGGATAGCTCCCCATTGGAGGCTTATTTGTTCTATTCACATTCTTTATACAAACTGGAACTGAAGGTACAGCTCAGCCAGCACATCTTAAAACTAATCCCAACATCTGATCGCTAAATAAATACCAGGTGTTGAATGCCAGGACGTTCAGGGGCTTTAAATATAGACTAACAGATACAGATTGGAGTAACCCAGGAGTGGAATCTAATCGAGCGATTCAGGGTGGTTTATACATAGCAGATATCTGGTAGTAAGCTACAGACTGAAATCTAATCAAGGGTTTCAGAGAGACTTACATATATGTATAGAATAACAGATAACTGGGAGTGAATTGCAGACTGGAATCTAATCGAGGAATTCAGGGTGGTTTATGTATAGATTAACAGATACCCGGGAGGGAGTTGTAGATTGAAGTCTAAAAGAGGAATTCAGGATGGTTTATATACAGAATAACAGATATCTGGGAGTAAGCTACAGACTGGAATCTAATCAAGGGTTACAGAGGGTTTGAAATACAGGATAACAGATACCCGGATTGAGTTACAGACTGGAATCTAATTGAGGAGGTTAGGTTTATATATAGAATAACAGATACCCAGAAGTGAATTACAGACTGGAATGTAATCAAGGGGTTCAGGTTGGTTTATTTATAGAATAACAGATACCCGGGAGTGAGTTACAGACTGGAATCTAATCAAGGGGTTCACAGAGATTTAAATGTAGAGTAATAGATACCCGGGAGAGAATCACAGACTGGCATCTAACTGAGGGGTGCAGGGAGGTGTATATAGAATAATAGATACTCGGGAGTTACATACGGACTGGAATCTAGTCAAGTCCACATTACAGAAGAGGAGGTGCTGGAGGTCTTAAAATGCATTCAGGTGGATCAATTCCTGGCACATGATCAATTGTAACACAGGACATTGTGGGAAACTGGGGAAGAAATTGTGGAGCCCCCCTAGCAAAGGTATTTGTATCAGCTACAGCCATAGGTGAGGTGTCGGAACACTGGAGGGTGGCTAATGTTGTGCCTTTATTTAAGAAAGGCTGCAAGGAAAAGCCAGGGAACTATAGAGCCTGACATCAGTGGTGGGTAAGTTGAAGGAAGTGATTCTGAAAGATAGGATTTATATACATTTGGAGAGGCAAGGAATGATTATGGATAGTCAGCATGATTTTGTGCAAATTGCTCACAAATTTGATTGAGTTTTTTTGAGGACGTGACCAAGAGGATAGATGAAGACGGAGCAGTAGACATTGTCTACATGGACTTTAGCAAGGCCTTCAACAAGTCTCCCCATGGTAGTAAGGTTAGATCACATGGGATCCAGGTAGAGGTAGCCAATTGGATACAAAATTGGCTTGACAGTAGGAGACACAGGGTGGTGGTGGAGGGTTGTTTTTCAGACTAGAGGCCTGTGACCAGCGGTGTGCCACAAGGACCGGTGCTGGGTCCATTATTTACATAAACAATTTGGATGAGAATACAGGAGAAATGGTTAGTAAGTTTGGGGATGACACCAAAATTGGTGGTGTAGTGGACAGTGAAGAAAGTTCTGAGGAAGGGTCACCGGACCCGAAACGTTAACTCTGATTTTTTTCTTCACAGATGCTGTCAGACCTGCTGAGCTTTTCCAGCAACTTTGATTTTGTTCCTGATTTACAGCATCCGCAGTTCTTTTGGTTTTTATTTAGCGAAGAAGGTTATCTAAGAGTACAACAGGATCTTGCTCAGTTGAGTCAATGGGCCGAAGAGTGGCAGATGGAGTTTAACTTAGATCAATGTGAGGTGTTGCATTTTGGTAAAGTAAACCAGGGTAAGAGATGCACAGTTAAGGGTAGGGCCTGGGGAATGTTATCAAACAGAGACCTGGGGCTTCAGGTACATAGTTCTTTGAAAGTGGCGTCACATGTAGACAGGGTAGTGAGGCGTTTGGCACGTTTGCCTTCATTGGACAGACCTTTGAGTATAGAAGTTGGGAGATCCTGTTGAGATTGTACAGGACATTGGTGAGGCTACTTTTGGAGTACTGTGTACAGTTCTGATCGCTCTGCTAGAGGAAGGATATTATTAAATTGGAGAGCGTTCAGAAAAAAGGATGTTGCCAAGACTGGAGGGTTTAAGCTATAAGGAGAGGCTGGATGGGCTGGGATTTTTTCATTGGAGAGTAGGAGATTGAGGGGTGAGCTTTTAGAGGTTTGTAAAGGTGAATAGCAAAGATAGTAGGAACTGCAGATGCTGGAGAATCCGAGACAACAAGGTGCAGAGCTGGATGAACACAGCAGGCCAAGCAGCATCATAGGAGCAGAAAGGCTGACGTTTCGGGCCTAGACCCTTCATCAGGCAAAGGTCTTTTTCCATAGGGTAGAGGAGTTCAAAACTAGGGGGCATAGTTTTAAGGTGAGAAGAGAAAGATTTAAAAGGGATCTGAGGGGGAACTTTTTCGCACAGAGGGTGGAATGTGGAATGAACTTCCAGGGGAAGTGGTAGATACAGGTACAGTTACAACATTTAAAAGACATTTGGATAAGTACATGACAAGGAAAGGTTTAGAGGGATATTGGCCAAAAACAGGGTCTGTTCCTGTGCTGTATGACTCTATAACTCTAAAAGCAATTCTAGGTGGTTCATATATAGAATAACAAATATCCAGGAGTGAATTACAGTCTGGAATCGAATCGAGGAGTTCAGGGCAGTTTATGTAGAGAAGAAAAGATATATGAGAGTGAGTTACAGACTGGAATCTAATCAAAGGGTCTGGGATGGTTTATATATAGAATAACAGACACACAGGAATGAGCTACAGACTGAATTCTAATTGAGGGTTTTGGGGTGGTTTATATATAGAGTAACAGATAAACAGAGCGAATCACAGTCTGGAATCTAATTGAAGTGTTCGAGGTAGTTTATATATAGAAACATACCCAGGAGTCAGTTACAGACTGGAATCTAATCTAGGTGTTTGGTCTGTTTTATATACAGAATAACAGATACCTGGGAGTGAGTTACAAACTGGAATCTAATCGAGGGGTTCGGGGCTGTTTATATATAGAATGACCAATACCCGGGAATGAGTTACAGACTGGAATCTAATCGAGGGGTTCGGTGTGGTTTATATATAGACTGAAATCTAATCAAAGGTTTCAGAGGAATTTATATATAGAATAACAGATACCTGGGAGTGAGTTACAAACTGGAATCTAATTGAGGGATTTGGGGCAGTTTATATACAGAATAACAGATACCCGGGAGGGAGTTACAGACTGGAATCTAATCGAGGAGTTCGGGGCAGTTTAGTTATTGTGCGTTTGGAAGGTGCTGTCTGAGGATCTTTGGTTAATTTCTGCGGTGCATCTTGTAGACGGTACACACTGCTGCGACTGAGTGTCGGAGGGAGGGGGATGCTTGTGGATGTGGTGTCAATCCAAGCGGCAGCTGCTTTGTCCTGGATGGTGTCGAGCTTTTCGAATGTTGTTGGAGCTGCCCCCATCCAGGGCAAGTGGGGGGTATTCCCTCACACTCCTGACTTGAGTTAGGGCGTGAGATACCTGCTGCAGGATTTCCAGCCTGTGACCAGCTCTTATTGCCACAGTTTAGCTTCTCTAGTTTTCATTTAATAGTTAACCACATGGTGGTGAGGATGTAATGATGGTGATGTAATTAAATTGTGGAGAGATGATCTGACTCTGAAATCGAAAACAAAAGCGCAGAAGTGCTGTAAATACTCAACAGCAAGAGAGACAGAGAATGTTTCAAGTCACAACCTTTTCCTTGATGCAAGGTCACAATTTTTACCGTTGTTTCCCTCTCTACTGATCCTGCCAGACCTGTTGAGTTTCTCCAGTATGGGAGATGATCATTGTCTGGTATTTGTATTGAGCGAATGTTACTTGCCACTTGTCAGCCCAAGCCTGGATATTGTCCAGATCTTGTTGCATTTGAACATGGACTGCTTCAGTATCTGAGGAGTCGCGAATGGTGCTGAACATTGTGCGATCATCGGTGAACATCCCCACTTCTGACCTTACGATGGAGGAAAGGTCATTGATGAAGCAGCTGAAGATGGACACTCCTGAGGAACTCCTGCAGAGATGTCCTGGAGTTGAGATGACTGAGCTCCAACAACCACAACCATCTTTCATTGCGTCGGGTATGACTCCAACCAGCGGAGAGTTTGCTCCTGATACATTTTGATTCCAGTTTTGCTAGGGCTCCGTGATGCTACACTCGGTCGAATGTGGCCACGATGTCAAGGGCTTTCAGTCTCATCTCACCTCTGGAATTTGTCCATGTTTGAACCAAGGCTGTAATAAGGTGAGGAGCTGAGTGGCCCTGGCGTAACCCAAACTGGGCGTCACTGAGTACGTTATTGCTGAGCAGATGCTGCTTGACAGCGCTGTTGAGGACACCCTGCATCACTTTACTGCTGATCACGAGCAGATTGTTGGGATGGAAATTGGCTGGTTGGATTTAGACCATAGGATATAACAGCAGAAGTGGGCAATTCAGCCCATTGAGTCTGCTCCACCAGTTGATCATGGCTGACATGATTCTCAACCCCATTCCCCTGCTTTCTCCCTGTAATTACTTTGATCCTCTTTCTAATAAAGAACCTATCTATCTCTGTCTTAAACACACTCAATGACTTGGCCCCCACAGCCATCTGCAGCAGTGAGTTCCACAGATTCACCCCCCTCTGGCTAAAGAAATTCCTCCTCACCTCAGTTCTAAAACTTCACCCTGAGGCTATCCTAGCCTCTCCTACTAAGGGAAGTATCTTCTCAAAGTCCACTCTATCCAAGCCTCTCAGAATTCTGTCAGTTTCAATAAGATTCCCCCTTCATCCTTCTGAACTCTATTGAGTGCAGACCCAAAGTCCTCAATCGCTCCTCATATGACAAGCCCTTCTTCCCTGGGATCATTCTTGTAAACCTCCTCTGGATTTCCTCTAAGGCCAGCACATCCTTCCTTACATTGGGTCCCGAAACTGCTCACAATCTTCCAAGTTTGATCTGACCAGAGCCTTATGCAGCCTCAGCAGTACATCTCTGTTGTTGTATTCTAGGCCTCTTAATGAATGTTGACATTGCATTTGCCTTCCTAACTGCCAACTGAACCTGCATGTTAACCTTAAGAGAAGTTTGGGCTCCCAAATCTCTTCCTGTATCAGGTTTCCGAAGTCTTTCCCCATTTAGAAAATAGTCTATGCCCTCTTTTCTTCCTACCAAAGTGCATGACCTCACACTTTCCCACATAGAATTCCATCTGCAACTTCTTTGCCCACTCTCCTGGCCTATCCAAGTCCTTTTGCATCATCCCCACTTCCTCAACACTACCTGTCCCTCCACCTATCTTTGTCCTACTTTCTGTGTATAAGACATACCCAGGCAATTTTCCACATTGTTGGGTAGATACCGATGTTGTAACTGTACTGGAACAGCTTGGCTCGGGGAGCGGCAAGTCCTGGAGCACAAGTCTTCAGTACTATTGCTGGGATGTTGTCAGGGCCCATAGCCTTTGCAGTATCCAGTGTCTCCAACCGTTTCTTGATATCACAAGGAGCGAATCGAATTTGCTGAAGACTAGTATCTGTGACGCTGAGGATTGCTGGAGGCAGCTGAGATGGGTCATCCGCCTGCACTTCTGGCTAAAGATTGCTGCAAAAGCCTCAGCCCTATCTTTTGCCCTAAAGGGTTGGTCTCCTCCTTCATCAGGAGTGGTTGTGTTCTGAATATTTCCCCTGGCAGATTCCCATTTGTCAAACTGGACTGAACCTGTCAGCAAGTAAACAGTCTGCATTTCATTCAACTGAGAGAAACCTTCCAAGATCTTCAGAAATTCCTAATGAGCCAGTCTTCCTTCCTCTTTGGGAAACTCCATTCTTTTTAAGGTATGTACAGTGTCTCCTCATAGTCAGCCCCATGAATTAATTGGTGGCTCATTGTTAAACCCTCAGCCGGGCGCTACCTTGGTTGACACACTGCGTGGGTCTCCATGGTTACAGCCCGTGGGATCCTGCTTTGTAAGCCTTGCCTCCCTTTGGCAAAAAAGAAATCAGCCCCTATTTTTACTCCTCCTGACACGGCCTGCCTTTCATTGTGTTGGCCGCTGTACCTTGTTAACAGGCAGATGACTATCCCTCCCAGACAGAGAGGGGTGTGTCTGCCACATCAAAAAGCAAATTATTTTGTTCCTTCCTTCTTTCTTGCCCATGCACCCACAGCACCTTGGCTGGCACTCCGACTGTACCCTCACCCTCACAAGTACCTCATAGCTCAGGTAAAATACGAGAAAAGTGCAGAATCTGCTCTCCTGCAATCTGCTCAGTCCCTTCTCCGTTATCCCCTCCACGTGTATCTCACCCCAGTGCCCAGCCCCGTCCTTCGGTACCTGGTAGCCAAGTGGTAATGTCAATGGACTAATGATCCAAAGACACCACCCCACCCATCCCAGGCTAATGCACCCAATTTCAAATCCCCCCCATAGCCCTCAGTGCAACTTCAACACAATGAATCAATTCCAGAATTGGAATCTCATCTCGGGGGTGGTGACCGTGACGACAGTCATCGATTGTGGTAAAAACTCCCCTGTCTGGGGGGGAGGGGGGTTCACTCATGGGGGAAGGGAAATCTGCCGCCCTTACCCTGGTCTGGGCCTGCACGTGACTCCAGACCCCACTGCGCTGACGTGGACTCTTAAGTGCCCTCCGAAACAGCCCCAAGCAAAATGCTTGGCTCAAGAGGCAATTAAGGACAGGCAACAAATGCCAACCTCACCAGCGGTGCCCACCTCTGGTCAAAAAAAATCCTTTCGATACTTCCATGGTAACCAATGTCCCCCAACCAACTAATGTCCATCCGCCTTGTTGCTATGGGGTTGGGGGGGTGGAGAAAGCTCTTTGTCTTCAAGAAATAGGGATAAATTCAAGACCAGCTGAATTTCTGTGAGACTTAACCAACCAATCCCAATCCCCTCGAGGCTCAGGAGGCATTGAATTGAAAGGGTCAAGAGGCACATGATGACAGGAGACCAGCCTGGTGCACCATTTATTTCACCAAAAAGAAACATGCAGTGAGAGGATCGTAACAGGGAAAGGAGACTGAGATGCACATGCTGGACTGAGGAGGGGTCACAGTGTCAAACAGCTAGTGTGGATCAGCGGTGGGGTGGGGGGAAGATACCAGGGCGGGGAGTTTTGGGGGGGGGGGGTTGTGGGGTTGGGGGGGGGGGGGGGAATGGTGTTGGTGGGTGGGAAAATCGGGGCCAGGATACAGCCAAGAGCATCCAAAAGTCTTTCCCCATTCCCCTGGGAGAACCATCCAGAGGTCAGACCATTACCGAGAGAATTTGGAGAGTATGCCCTGGAGCTGAGGGAAGATTTAGAGGGTCTCCCTCAGGAGGGAGGGGAATTGAAGGGTGTCACCTGGAGAGGGATTGGAATTGGTGGAACTGTCCTAGGGTGAGGGGTTTGGAGGGTCTCTCTCCCCCCATACCACCAGGAGAGAGGGAATTTGGAGGGTCTGTTCCAGGAGAGGGGAGAATTGGGTGGTCTGTCCCAGGACAGGGGGCAAATGGACAGTCTGTCCTGGGGTTCAAGGGGATACAAAGGGTCTGTCCCAGGAAAGGGGCGTATTGGAGCATTTATCTGGGGTTATCTATCCCAGAAGTGGGGCCAAATGGGAAAGTCCATCTCAGGAGAAGGGGAGCAATGGGAACGGGACAGAAAGGGGTGTCTAATGGGGCGGTCCATCCATTTATCCTGGGAGAAGGAGTCATGGGAGGAGTCATTCTGGGATTGGGGGAAATGGGATGATCTATTCCAGAAGGCGGCAAACAGGAACTAGGGGAGGGCATTCAGAGGCATAGAGTTGGGAGGTGGTCTGTTCTGGTCAAGTCCATCCAGAGAACGAGCGGTGCAAGAAGGGTAGGGGGAGAGGGAGATAGTGAAGAGTCCATTCTGGCGAGGGGGGGGATTGGTTCTGGATCTCCAGTTGGCGTTTTACGAATGGGTTTAGACATAGGGGTCAGGGGTGAAGGTTCTGGTGAGTTTCCATCTTTTTGGTTTTTCCACTTCAGAGACTGATCGCTGACTCAGTTTCGAACATAAAGGCGTGTGCACACCACATTATTGGCAGTCATGGTCTACAAAAGAGAGAGACAGAGAGATAATTCCATCAGAACTCCATAACAGGCACCTCAGGGTCCCCTGCCCTGGGAGCTTGCCCCATTTGGACACTCCCCCACACACCCCAATCATACACCATGAAAACCCCCACCATTGAGCCCATCCCCAATCTTGATATGAACACCCCTATTCCCTTCCCCCCTCTTCTGGGATAGGCCATTCGGTCGATCATGCGTAGACAGGCTCATTGAAAGAGTTTTCCAATTAGACTCACACACACACACAAATACACACACACATTCCTTCCTCCCCACCAACGCTCCCTGAAAATCTTTCTCCTTCAAGTATTTCTCCAATAATTCCCTCACCTAATTTTTTGCAAGTTCCTGTTGAACCTCTCCCATTGCCCTTTGAGGCAGCACGACCTGGGTTACAACTGAAACTTGCATTTACATTGAACCTTCAACGTAGTTAGATATCCCTCTACAGCAGTGACTACCAAACAACATTTGACCTCCAGTCATGTCCAGAGTTATTAGGGATTGGTGACCAATGATTTGGTCAAAGATGTTGGGTTTTAAGGAGTAGGTCAAACGTAGAGACAGAGGTGTGGAGAGACTTAGAGAGGGAATTCCACAGCTCAGGGCCCCACCCCTCCCAGGCAATTGAAGGCACAGCCGCCAGTGATGGAGTGATGGGAACTGGGGGATGCTCGAGGGGCTGGGATTGGAGGAACAGAGATCTTGGAGGGTTGTGGGAAGTGACAGAGATGGGAAGGTGTAACGGCTGGAGAATTTTACAGAGATAGGGAGGGGGTGTAGGGGCTGGAGGAGGGGACAGAGATAGGGAGGGGGTGTAGGGGCTGGATGAGGTCACAGAAATGGAGAAGGTTTATGGTCTCGGAGGGGGTACAGAGATAGGGAGGGGTCCAGGGACTGGAGGAGGTGACAGAGATAGGGAGGGGGTGTTGGGGAATGGAAGAGGTGACAGAGATAGGGAGGGGGTGTAGGGGGCTGGGTGGAGGTGACAGAGATAGAGAGGGGTGTAGGGGATGGGAGGGAGTGACAGAGATAGGAAGGGGATGTAGGGGGCTGGACAAGGTGACAGAGATAGGGAGGGGGTGTAGCGGCTGGAGGAGGTGACAGATATAGGGAGGGGGTGTTGGGGAATGGAGGAGGTGACAGATAGGGAGGGGGTGTAGGGGGCTGGGAGGAGGTGACAGAGATAGGAAGGGGTGTGGGGACGGGAGGGACTGACAGAGATAGGGAGGGGGTGTAGGGGGCTGGGAGGGACTGACAGAGATAGGGAGGGGGTGTAGGGGCTGGAGGAGATCGCAGAAATGGAGAAGGTTTATGGTCTGGGAGAGGTGACAGAGATAGGGAAGGGTAAGGTGTCGAGTGTATGAAGTTTCCAGATGTTGAATGTGGGAGAGCAGCTGGAAGTGCATTGGAATAATCCAGTCTGGAGGTTACGATGGCGGGGAGCTGAGATGGAGCAGTGATGTATGATGTTTCAGAGATAGGAATGGGTGGTCTGAGTAATGACACAGACAAGGGTTCAGGAGCTCATCTCAGAATCAAACACAGCACCACTAGCCTGGTTATTTCAGCTTCAAAAATACAGCCATGGCTAACAAAAGAATTGAGAGATTGTAATAGACCCAAGATGGGGGTTGTATACATTTCCTTTTAGAAAGGTAGCATACTGAGGATTGGGAGCAATTTAGAATTCAGTAAAGGAAGGCCTTGATGTTAATTAATTTGAGGAAAAAAATACAAGGAACGTAAAAGCAGGTTGTTAGAATTCCTATTTGTGTTTGAGATGAGGATGAGGGAAGACAAATGTAATCCCTTACAGTACGAAACAGGAGAACTGAGAATGCAGAACAAGGAATTGGCAGTGCAATTAACCAGCTACCTTAGTTCTGTCTTCACCAAAGAGAAACACAAGTAACTTTCCAGAAATGCTCGGGAAGTGATGGTCAACTGGGAAGCAGGAACTGGTTAAAAAAAAGTACCACTTGAGAAATTGAAAGCTAATAAATTCCTCAGCCATCTCCATGCCACGACACTGAAGGAGTTGACAATGGAAAAATTAGTTGTCATCTTCCAAAGCTCTGTAGACTCTGAGAGCAGTCCCGGTAGATTGGAGTTTGGTAAATGTTTTTCAAAGAGGCAGGGTTAGGTTTAGGGGAATGACAGATTGGTTAGCCAAACATCAGCAGTTGGAAAATGCTGGAGTCATATTATAAAGCACGTGGTAACAGGATATTTCAAAAATACACCAGAATGACACAAAGTCAATATGCATTCTTTCTATAGAAAGGAAATTGACAACCCTACTGGAGTTTCTTGAGGATGTGACAAATGGAGTAGATGAGAGAGAACCAGTGGATGCAAAATCTGAAGAGTTCAGTGTGCAAGATCAAAACAAAAGAAATGGGATGGGGTAAGGGGTGCGATAATACGCTCGCTTGGACAGAGAACTGATTGGCAGGTGGGAAACATAGTGCAGGAGTAAATGGGTCATTTTCAAGATGGCAGGAACCTCAGAGGTTGGACCCAGCTATTCACAAGATGCATTGATGGCAGCCTGGCGGGTCAGTGGCTGGTGTCACAGCCTCACAACGCTAGGGACCTGGGTTCGATTCCACCCTGGGGTGATTGTCCATGTGGAATTTGCACGTTCTCCTTGTGTCTGCGGGGTGCCCAGAACTGTGGCCTAACTAACTGGCTTGAGAGGATTTCCCCATTTATGTATCCTACACCTTCCTCATGGAGGACATTCCTGCACCTTCCTCATGGAGGCTGGCTTTCAAGGGCAGGTTAATATGGAGCTAATGCAAACTGAAGGCTCTTACAAGAATGAGCTCATCATTGCTGGTGAGTTCCCGGGTCCAGGAGGTTTTTGGTCCCTCTCCTTTCAGTAATTTCTGCTCGCATTCCATCTTATTCTCCCCAATCCATCGTGCCAAACTCTGGAGGGAGCGAGAAAGAAACAGCAGTCAATCCTGTGAGAGTTGGAGAACCCCTTCCTTGGGTTGAGCCCCTGTGGGGAAATTCTCCACCCACCCGCCTCACCCAGCAGCAAGCACTCTGGGACACCACCACTCTCAAATCCTCTTGGTCTTTGACCGCTACTCATTCCCAAAGACAACCAACATCTCGGTGCCCATGACAACCATCATCCTGGTGCACGTGACAACCAACTTCTCAGCATTCACGGCAACCAATGTCCTGGGACTGATGGCAACCAACATCTTAGTGCCCATGGCAACCAACATCTCGGGGTCCACGGCAACCAGTACCTTGGGTTTCATGGCAACAAATGTCTCCGTGCCCACATCAGCCAGAGTCTTGGGCCCTGTGGCAACCAATGTCTTGGGGTCCACGGCAACCAGTTTATCAGGGCTCACAGCAATCATTGTCTCAGGCCCGTGGCAGCCATTGTCTCGTGACCCATGTCAACTGGTGTCTCAGGGCCCATGGTAACCATTGTCTTGGGCCCATGGCAACCAGTTTATCAGGACCCATGGTAACCAGTGTCTCGGGTCCCATGGCAACCAGTGTCTCATGGCCCATGGTAACCATTGTCTTAGGCCTGTGGCAACCAGTTTATCAGGACCCATGGTAACCAGTGTCTCATGGCCCATGGTAACCATTGTCTTAGGCCCGTGGCAACCAGTTTATCAGGACCCATGGTAACCAGTATTGGGTCCAGTGGCTACCAATGTCTCAGGGCCCAAGGCAACTGTTGTCCAGGTGGTCTACAGATACCAGTTTATCAGGACCTTTGGTAACCAGTGTCTCCAGGTCCATGGCAACCATTGTCTTAGGCCCATGGCAACCAGTTTATCAGGACCCATGGTAACCAGTGTCTCATGACCCATGTCAACCGGTGTCTCAGGGCCCATGGCAACCATTGTCTTAGGCCCATGGTAACCAGTGTCTCGGGTCCCATGGCAACCATTGTCTTAGGCCCATGGCAACCAGTTTATCAGGAACCATGGTAACCAATGTCTTGGATCCAATAGCAATCAATGTCTCAGGGCCCATGGCAACCAGCTTTTCAGGTCGCACAGCAATCAGTGTCTAGGGGCCCACAGCCTTGGGGCAAACTAGTCTCAGTTCCCATGGTAACTGGGGTCATTGGGCACTGTCCTTTCTGTGACCGAGGTCCCTGAGTTTTCAGTTTTCCTCACCCCATTCACCTCACCTTGCATGGCCTCCCATCCACAGTCTGCTCGTCGAACTCCTCTCCGACCCGGAACCGGATCTCTGTGGTCCTGACCGGGGTGGCCGTGCGAATGTAGAAGTTCTCTCCGTCCTGTTTGATCTCCACGCTGGGGTTGGAAGCAGCAGTCACTGCGATCTTCCTCAGCAACAGGCTGACGTCTGCAAAGGAGGTGGTGGGGTGAAGGAACATCAGGCCTGGGGGGGATTGGCAAGGCCAGTCGGAGCTACACGACCCGTGGTCTCTGGCTAAAACACATCTCCCACCAACGCACCCCCCCCCCCCCCCCCCCAACTGGGGGAACCCCCCCCCCCCCCCACCGACGCTCCGTGAAGCGAAACCACCTTCCCTGAGGGGGGGAGGTGCAGTATCTACATTTGCAAAGCTTGATGGGAATGTAAGCCGTAGGGAGAGCACACAGAAAGGGATCCATACAGATATGGTGCGGACATGAAAGTGGCAAATGCAGCCTCATGCATGGGAGGGTGAAGCTGCCCCTTTGGTAGACATGAAAGAAAACAGAATAGCGTTTTAAAGACTGAACAAGGGAGTGACAAACGTTTGCACTCAGAGAGTGCCCTTCTCCAGGCCTCGGAGGGAGCAGGTACAACAAGTAGTGAGGAAAGTATGGAATCATATAATTTTACAGCACAGGAGGCCATTCGACCCATTGTGTCAGTACCAGCCCCCAAAAGAGCTACCCAGCTTAGTCCCACTCTCCAGCCCTACCTCTGTAGCCCTCTAACTTCATCTAATATCTATCCAGCTCGCTTTTGAAACCTCTTATGGAATCCACCTCCACCACATGCCCAGGCAAAGCATTCCAAATCCTAACAACTCTCTGAGTGAAGAAGTTTCTCCTCATCTCACACCTAGCTGACAATCTTGAAATTGTGACTCCCCCTCGTTACTGACGTACCAGCGAGTGGAAACAGAATGTCCTTCTTTGACCTATCAAACTCGTTCGCAATTTTGAACACCTCAATCAGGTCACGTCTGAATCTTCTCTGCTCCAAGGAGAACAAGCCTGATTTCTCTAATCTTTCCTTATATCTAAAACCCTTCATTCCTGGAATCATTCTGGTAAGTCGCCTTTGAACTCTCTCCAGGGCTTTAAGATCTTCCTTAAATAAGTTGCCCAGAACTGAACACAACACTTCAAATATGGTCTGGTCAATGCTTTGTAGAGGTGTAGCATCACTTCCTTGCTTTTATACTCTTATGCCTCTATTTATAAACCTAAGGATCCTAACAACCTTCTTAAAATCTGTTTAAGCTTGCCTGGACACCTTCAGAGAATCACGTACATGAACCCCAAGGTGCCTCTGCTCCTGCGCTCCCCTCAAAGTTGTACCATTGATGCTGTATTGTCTCTCTGTGTTTCTTATACCAAAATACATGTGTTAATTTTTGGAATGCTGCATTCAATTCTGATCTCCCTGCCATAGGAAGGACGTTATGAAATTTGAAAAGGTTCAGAGAAGATTTTGCTGTGGTTGGAGGGTTTGAGCTAGAGAGAGAGGCTGATTAGTGTGGGGCTATTTTCCCTGGAGAGTCAGAGGCTGAGGGGTAACCTTATAGAGGTTTATAAAATTATGAGGGGCATGGATAGGGTGAATAGCCAAGGTCTTTTCCCCCAGGGTGGGGGAGTCCAAAACTAGAGGGGCATAGGTTAAAGGTGAGAGGGAAATAATTTAAAAGGGACCTAAGGGACAACTTTTTCATGCAGAGGGTGATGCGTGTATGGAATGAGCTGCCAGAAGAAGTGGTGGAGGCTGGTACAATTACAACATTTAAAAGGTGTCTGAATGGGCACATGATTAGGAAGGGTTTAGAGGGATATGGGCCAGATGCTGGCAAATGGGACTAGATTAATTTAGGATATCTCGTCGGCTTGGACAAGTTGAAATGGAGTGCCTGTTTCCGTGCTGTACAACTCTATGTCTCGATGGGTCTATAACTTGCTTGGCAAAGAGCTTGCAACATGGGGCAATGGAAGCCTTGCTGCTGTTATAAAGGGCTGTGTGGGCAAGAGCATACTGTATTCTGTTTTGGGTGCCTTTATCTCAGAAAGGATAATGTAGGAGGAGCAGCAGTGAAGATTTGCCAGATTGATGGCTGGGACAAGGGAGATTGAGTGGAACAGCCCATGGAATCTCTGCAGCTTAGAAGAACGCAAGGTGATCTGATTGAAAATGATCACATTCTGAGAGAGTCTGACAAGGTCACAGAAACCCAGATGTGTTTATGGTGTCAAAAGGGACCATTCGGCCCATTGTGCCTGCCTGCGCTGGTTCTATCCCCCTAGTGCTAATCTCCTGTCTTTTCCCCATATCCCTGCCCACCATTTCTATCCAAATAATGATCCAATGCCCCTCTTGAAGCTTCAGTTGAACCTGCCTTCCCCACATTTCCCCCACACATTTCAGAGCCTAGTTAAACATTTTCCCCACATCGCTTTAAATCTGTGCCCCTCTCATTCTTCTTCCCTTTACAAGAGGGAACAGCTTCTCCCTGTCTATATAACCCATGCTTGTGATTTTGAAAACCCCTATCAGATCTCCCTCTCAGCCTCCTTCTCTCCAAGGAGAACAGCCCCAGACCTCTCCAGTCTATCCTTATAGTTTCTCATTCCTGGAACCATTCTTGTAAATTGCTTCTACCTCTGTCCGATGCATTCGCATCTTTCCTGCAATGAGACACACATTACTGTACACAATACTCCAGCTGGGGTCTAACAAGTGTCTTGTACAAGTTGAACATCACCTCCTTACTCTTGTACTCTGTGCCCCTATTAATAGAGGTGAGGACCTGCCTGTTTATTAACTGCTCTGTCTATCTGCCCTGCCACCTTCAATGGTTTGTACACATTCACACCCAGGTCCCTCTGCTCCTGCACCCCCTTTAGAATTGTACCCTCTATTTTACATTGTCTTTGAATATTCTTCCGACCAAAGTGCATCATTTCACACTTCTCTACAGAGAACATCGTCAGCTACCTTTCCGTCCACTCCACCAATTTATCAATGTCCTTGTGGAGTTCCACACTGTGCTCCTCACCGTTTACAATGAGTTTCATGTCAACTGCAAATTTGGAAGTTGTCTCCTGCTCAGTGAGGTCCAGATCATTACAGTGAAGCTGAGGAACTGTTCCTCACACACCACCTCAGTGCTGGACAGTCTAGGATTGAGTGGGTGTTGAGAGGTATTGATCACAGAGGGGAATACTAGATGTAGAGAAAGAGGGGGAAGGGGCTGCCCAGGCCATAGATCAACTGTGATCAACAAGACAAGCAGGCTCAAGGGGCCAAATGGCCTGCTGCTGTTTCTGAAGCTTGTGATGGTTACTTGTCCTTTTTGAAAAGTGCTCATCACTTGAGACCTTCATTCTGGAGGGGTGTGTGTGAGAGAGAGAGATGGAGAGAGAGAGAGAGTGTGTGTGCGTATGTGTGTCTGAGAGAGAGGTAGAGAGAGATTAAGTCTGTGTGTGTGTGAGAAAGAGTCTCTGTGTGTGTGAGAGAGAGTCTGTGAGTGTGAGAGAATGAGTCTGTGAGTGTGAGAGAGTGAGTCTGTGTGTGTTTGTGAGAGAATGAGTCTGTGTGTGTGGGAGAGTGAGTCTGTGTGACTGCGTGTGTGAGAGGGAGAATAATGTGTGTGTGTGTGAGAGAGAGATTGTGTGTGTGTGTGAGAGAGATATTGAGTGTGTGTGTGTGTGAGAGAGTGAGTCTGTGTGTGTGTATGTCTGTCTGTCTGTGTGGAATTACAGAGGAAGAGCTCACTCCCAGGGTTGTGTCCTCAGAGACCATGTTTGTCTGTCTCTCCTTCTCCCCCATTCTCTCTTCCCCATTTCTCAGCGCAGACCTGCCACTCTCTCCCCCATTCCTTTCCCCTTTCATCTCTTCTCTGTTTTACTCCTCCTCACCCTTTCCCCCTCCCTCACTCTGCGATAGGTTTCTCTCTCACTCAACCCATCTCCCTCTCGCAACACTGCCCTCATGCTATGCCTGCTTTATTCTATGCTGTCCTCTGTTCTCCCCTTACCCTCTCTCTCCCTCTCTATCCCACTTCACCTCCAGCACTGTCCCAATTTGCCTCCACCTGTGCAGCCTCCCAAGTCTTTCTCTCCTCCTGTCTCCCTCCCCTTCGCTGTCCCCTAATTCTTCTATTCTGTCCTTGCCCTTCCCCTCTCAAACTTCCTGTACCCCGACCATGCCCCTCCATCTCTCTATTTCTGCACTCCCTCTCTCAGTCCCTCAACTCTCTCTTTCCCACACTGATTTCTCTTTGTCTCCATCCATCTCCCCCACTATTCTGTCTTACTCTCTCCATCAATATCCTTTTCCCCTCTTTCTCGCTCTCTTTTTCTCTCTATTTTTCTGGGTCTCTCCCCATCAGCATTTCCCAATCTCTCTCTTGCCTTCCCTCAACACTGTCCCACGTTCTGTCTCTCTCTGTTGTAATCTCCTCTTCCATCCCTCTTACTCATTCCTCCCACTGACTCTACTATATCCTCCTGTTTCTCATTATTTTCTTCTCTCTATGTTTCTCCCTCATTTGCTTTGTTATCGTGTCTCCCCACAATTAATTCTCTCTCTTTACCACACACACTCTCTCACTGTATCTTACACACACTCACACTTCCACACAGACTCTCACAGTCACACACACAGAGACATTACCACACAGACTCTCAGTCTCACACACACACAGACGTTCCCACACAGACTCTCATAGTCACACAGACATACACGCACACACAAACACACACACTCACACACACACACCCATTACCACACACTCTCAGTCTCTCACACACACACACTCACACAGAGACATTCCCACACTGACTCTGTCTCACACACACACACACAGACTCTCACAGTCACACAAACACTCAGGCTATATTTCTCTCACTCTACTCTGTGTATCTTCAGCCTCTGATTGTGTGAGCCCTTTCTCACACACCCTCCCATTCTGTCTGACAAACTCTCTCTCCCACACTGTGTCTGTGTCTCTGTCACCTACTATCTTTCATTCTGTTACTCTCTCACTATCTCCTGCTGTCTCTTACACACATGCACCCACGCGCACACACAGCCTGGCCCTAACGCCTTCTGTCTGTCTGGTGTACTCTATGTTCTTTGTTTCACTGTCTTTTTTTATCCATTTGTGAGTGTGTCTCTCTCTCTATCGCTCTCTGTCTCTACCTGCCTCTCCTTCTCTCTGTTTCTCTATCTAAGTATGTATCTCTCTCTTTCACTGTGGAACGGTCTGCATCAAACTTTATATTTCACACCCTATCTCTTTCTCTGATTTTTTTTTGTCCACAAATTCATTCTCTCTGTGTCTGTCTCTCTCTCCCACTCTCACCCGCTTCCTTGTAACACTATCAGGTTTTCTTAGCAGTCTGTCTACCTCTTTGCATCTGTCTCTGCCACTTTTACATGCACTCTTTCTCTCTGACTCTCTATCCTTGTCTCAATTTCCCACTTTCTCTTCTCGTCTCTCTCTCTCTCACGCACAATTTCTCTTTTTTTTCACACACACTTTCTCTCTCTCTCACGCACACGTTCTCACACACACATAAACGCTTCTCTCTCACTCACACTTTCTCTCACACACACACACACTCTCTCTCTCTCACACGTACATATTTTCTCTCTCTCCCTCTCACCTAGCTGTTTCAGAAGCTCCTCGAAGTTCTCGCTGCTCTTAATTTTCCAGGTGCCGGTGAAGTTTCTGGACATCTTGGCAATAGTTCCGGAACTCTGGGATTGTAGCTTCAATTGCACAGACTCGGCTTCTTTATATCTGTCTGGCTTCCCCTTTCCTTATCCTGCTCTCCGCCTGTCTCTGCTTCTCTGTCTCTCTGTTTATCTTTCTTTCTGTCTCTGTAATTCTTTTTCTGTCTTTCTGTATCTCTCTCTTTGTTTCGCCCTCTGTCTCTGTCCCTCTCTGTTTCTCCCTCACTGTCTCTCCCTTTGTTTCTCTCTCTCTCTCTCTGTCTCAATTTCTCCCTTTCTCTGTTTCTCACTCTCTTTGTTTCTGCCTCAGTCTCTCTATCCCTGCTTATCTCTCTCTCTCTGTCACTGTATCTCTCAGTGTCTCTCCCCGTTCCTCTGTCTGTCTCCCCCGACTGTCCTACACTCTCTGTCTCTGTTTCTGACCCTCTGTGATCTCTCCCTCCCTCCCTGTCTCTCTCTCTTTCTCTGTGCCCCTGTCTCTCACTCTCTCTGTCTCTCTCTCTCTCGGTTCCCCTCTGGTGAGCAACCCTGCTCCAATTCCCTCACCTTTTTAAGTGGAGATTTTGAGAAACTCAGCCCCTACAGAGACTGGGAGGAGTCAGAGTGAGATCAATCGTGGGGGTGGAGAAGGAGTGAGTGTCTGTGTGAGAGCTGCAGGGAATTTAAAAAAAAGTTCATTCACTGGATGTGAATGTTGCTGACATTTATTACCCATCCCCCTAATTGCCCCCCCTTGAGAAAGCGGGAGGTGAGCCGCCTTCTTGAACCACTGCAGTCCCCATCCCGTACGATGTAGAGACACAGTGCCCTTAGGGAGGGAATTCCAGGATTTTGACCCTGAAGGAACGGCCAATATATTTCCATGTCGGGATGGTGTGTGTGTGTGTCTGTCTGTCTGTGTCTGTGTGTGACTCTGTGTGTGTGTATGAGCATGTGTGTGTGCGTGCATGTGTGTGATAGCACATGCGCGTGTCTGTGTCTGTGTCTGTGCCTGTGTCTGTCTGTGTGTGACTCTGTGTGTGTGAGCGTGTGTGTGCGTGCATGTATATGCGCGCGCTTCTGTGTGTGTCTGTGTCTGTGTGTGTCTGTGTGTGTGAGCGTGTGTGTGTGTGCGTGCATGTGTTGGTGTCTGTGTGTGACTCTGTGTGTGTGTGTGTGTGTGTGTGTGTATCTGCCTGTCTGTGTGTGTCTGAATGTGACTCTGTGTGTGTGTGTGTGTGTGTGTGTGTGTGTGTGTGTGAGATTCTGTGTGTGTGTGTGTGTGTCTGTATGTGTGTCTGTCTGTCTGTGTATGTGTCTGTGTGCATGTGTGTGAGCGTGTGTGTGCGTGCATATGTGTGCGTGCACGCGCATGTATGTGTGTCTGTGTGTGACTCTGTGTGTGTGTGTGTGTGTCTGTCTGTGTGTGTGTGATTCTGTGTGTGTGTGTCTGTCTGTGTGTCTGTGTGTGACTCTGTGTGTGTGTGTCTGTGTGGGTGAGCGTGTGTGTGTGTGTCTGTGTCTGTGTGTGACTCTGTGTGTGTCTGTGTGTGTGTGTGCGTGCATGTGTGCGCGTGAGCGTGTGTGTGTCTGTGACTGTGTGTGACTGTGTGTGTGTGTGTCTGCCTGTCTGTGTGTGAGTGTGTCTGTCTGTCTGTGTCTGAATGTGACTCTGTGTGTGTCTGTGTGTGTGTGGGTGTGTCTGTGTGTGACTCTGTGTGTGTCTGTGTGTGTGTGCGTACATGTGTGCGCGCGCGTGTGTGTGTGTCTGCCTGTCTGTGTGTGTGTGTCTATCTGTCTGTGTCTGAATGTGACTCTGTGTGTGTGTGAGTGTCTTTCTGTGTGTGTGTCTGTCTGTGTGTGTGTGCGTGTGTGTCTGTGTGTGTGTGCGTGTGTGTCTGTGTTGTGTTTGTGTGTGTCTGTGTGTGTGTGTGTGTCTGAGTGTGTGTGTCTGAGTGTGTGTGTGTGTGTCTGAGTGTGTGAGTGTGTCTGTGTGTGACTCTGTGTGTGTCTGTGTGAGCGTGTGTGTGTGTGTGTGTGTCTGTGTGTGTCTGTGTGTGACTTTGTGTGTGTGTGTGTCTGTGTGATCCCATGGCTTTGTCCTTCCAGGGGGTAAGTGATCTCACTACAGTCGCGCCAGGCCACAGGAGCGCTGTCTCATTGGAGAGAGACGACTGGCAGTGGTTTAACCTGAGGGTCATCACACTTCTTGTTGGAGGTGGGGGGGCGGGGGAGCGGGATGTGTGACGGTGGGGGGCTGAGATTGAGAAGGGAAGCCCTTCATGATAACCTCAGGGGTGTGGAAATTGAACCCACAGGGTGTGTTGATGTTTCTCTGACATTCGAAATCTGCCACCCAGCCAACCACGGGTTTGGAAGGTGCTGTATGAGGAGCCTTGGGGAGACGCTGTAGACGGTACACACTGCTGCGACTGAGCGTCGGTGGCAGAGGGAAGGGGTGCTTGTGGATGTGGTGCCAATCCAGGGGGGGATGGGCTGACTTGTCCGTGGATCGTGTCGAGCTTGTGGAGTGTTGGTCAGGGTTGCCCCCCAACCAAGGGAAGGGGGGGGGGGTGGGGGCAGTATTCCCTCACACTCCTGCCTTGTGCCTTGTCGATGGTGGGACAGGCTTTGGGAGAGTCAGGAGGGGAGTTACTCGCTGCAGGATTCCCAGCCTCTGACCTGTTCCACTGTATTTATATGGTGAATCCAGTTCAGTTTCTGGTCAATGTTGATAGTGGGGTGTTGGGGGGGACATTGGTTCTAATGTCTGCTGCTAACCCACAATTAATCTCTCAACCAAAACCCACAGGAGCTAATTAATTATTTGCTCATTTATTCTCCTGGGAGCTTGTTGTGCGTCTCACCACGGTAGCTGACCTTCCCCAAGTAATTTGAGTCATAGAATCCCCTCAGTGTGGAAGCAGGCCATTCAGCCCATTGAGTCCACACCGACCCTCTGAAAGAGCATCCCACCCAGATCCAACCTATCCCTGTAACCCTGCATTTCCCATGGCTGATCCACCTAGCCTGCATATCCCTGGACACCATGGGCAATTTAGCACGGCCAATCCACCCTAACCTGCACATCTTTGGACTGTGGGAGGAAACCGGAGCACCCGGAAGAAACCCACACAGACACGGGGAGAATGTGCAAACTCCACACAGACAGTCGCCCGAGGGTGGGATTGATCAGTGCATGGAGTATAGGAGTTGGCGGGCGTTGGGGGTTATGTTGCGGCTGTACAGGACATTGGTTAGGCCACTTTTGGAATACTGCATTCAATTCTGGTCTCCCTGCTATAGGAAGGATGTTGTTAAACTTGAAAGGGTACAGAAAAAATTTACAAGGATGTTGCCAGGGTTGGAGGAGGTGTTTTCCCTGGAGCGTAGGAGGCTGAGGGGTGACCTTATAGAGGTCTATAAAATCATGAGGGGCATGGATAGGGTGAATAGCTAAGGTTTTTTTCCCCAGGGTAGGGGAGTCCAAAACTAGAGGGGCATAGGTTTAAGGTGAGAGGGGAAAGATTTAAAAAGGACCTAATGGGCAACATTTTCATGCAGAGGGTGGTGCGTGTATGTAACGAGTTGCCAGAGGAAGTGGTGGGGGCTGGTGTAATTATGACATTTTAAAAGGCATCTGGATGGGTATATAAATAGGAAGTGTTTAGAGGGATATGGGCCAAATGCTGGCAAATGGGACTAGATTAATTTAGGATATCTGGTCAGCATGGACGGGTTGGACCAAAAGATCTGTTTCCGTGCTGTAAATCTCCATGACTCTATGGACCTGGGTCCATGGCACTGTGACGCATCAGTGCTCACCAATGAGCCACTATGCTGCCCAGGAGGTGAGAGGGTCACAACCCTCCCATCTACCAGCCTCTTGGGGCCACGGGGCAGGCATGTTGGCAAGGACTGAGGCTACACCAAGCTGTATTTGAGAAAGTATTCCCCGCTCCACCCAGTGAACTGCCAAGATATTTCATCCCAAACTATGCCAGCCCCTGTGAGCTGCCCTGCGTGCGCGGTTACTGTAAATCTCAGAATAACGGAACAATGGTCCTCTTTGTCTCCTAGCTAATCAACTTGACATCTTCGTCTTTGTGTCCAAGAGCTCCCAGTAACAGCAAGGAAGCACTGATCTCTGCTGATAGCTGGCACAAAATGCCGGTGATTGGTGGAGGCTTTCGGATGAGCGCGTGGGACGTAAATGTCAAACATCCCACGCTCACCCATGGATGTGGATGTGGATGGTGAATAGGCTCGCATTTGTCCTTCTGTGAGATTACCAATCGTTTGGGACTGATATGCAGCTGTAACTGGCAAGGGTCCAGTGTTGATCAGTGGGAAAGAAGTGCCAGAGCTAACAGTCTCCCTCCTCAGCAGTGGAGAAAGGCGGGTTGGATCATAGAATCCCTACAGTGTGGAAACAGGCCCTCCGGCCCAACAAGTCCACATCGACCTCAGAGCATCCCACCCAGATCCATCCCCCTATAACCCACCTAATATACGCCCTCTACCTCCCTGAACACTATGGGCAATTTAGCATGGCCAATCCACCTAACCTGCACATCTTTGGACTGTGGGAGGAAACCGGAGCACCCGGAGGAAATCCACGCAGACATGGGGACAATGTGCAAACTCCACACAGACAGTCGTCCAATGGTGGAATTGAACCCGGGTCCCTGGCGCTGTGAGGCAGCAGTGCTAACCACTGTGCCACCGTGCCGCCCCAAAGGATGGGTGAAGCTAAATGACGTTTGCAGTAGTAGTCCCACTGATAATTTTGTTTCCCCCAATTTCAACTCATTCCTACAGTATAGAAGCAGGCCATTTGGCCCATCAAGTCCATACCAACAGTCTGAAGAGCATCCCGCTCAGACCCACCTCCTGGAGTCTCTGGATTGACAGTCCAGCGATAATACCATTAGGCCATCGCCTCCCCTCCATCTGGGGACTAGTGCTGAAACTCGGAGACCTGTCTCACAGACTAGACAGGCCATAGCCTGACATACCCACGGAATCATATCTTACAGACAATATCCCAGACAACACCATCATCACCGTCTCTGGATATGTCCTTCTCCCTCCAGCAGATCAAGGAGCAATAGGGTTGAGCAATACATTCTGGTCTCGTGAGCGACAGCCACATTCCACTGCAAGGTGAACTGGTGAGATGGTGGAGAAACGGTCGTGGAAATTTGAGGAGCTATTTTATAACTCTCAGCAAAGAGAACGAAAGACGCTGCCAGAAAGAATAGATCAATAAGGAAGTGAAAGATTCAATTGGATTGAAAGGAGAGACATGGATTTTACGAGCAGAATAGCGGTGAGCCAGAAGATTCAGAATCAGTTTTGTAAACCAGCACAGCAAAGGAAGACTTAAAAAACAAAGGAGAAATTGGAGAATGGGAGAAAACCAGCAAGAAATATAAAGACGGGCAGCAAAAGCTTCTGAAAGAATATAAAAAGGAAGAGAGTAGCTAATGTGTGTATTCATCCCTAGGAACTGGGGAAATAATAGTTGGAAATGAGCAAAAAGCAGAGATTCACAGTGGAAGACACAAACAACATCCTAAGAATAGTAGAAATCAGACAAAAGTGAACGAGGAAGTTAAAACAGTTGCTAGTGGAACAGCTACTAATGGGATTAAAGGATAACAAGTTCCCTGGTCCTAATGGCCTCCTAATCCCAGAGTTGTAAAGGAAATAGCCGCAGAGATACCAAGGTGTAGGGCTGGATGAACACAGCAGGCCAGCAGCACCACAGGAGCAGGAAGGCTGACGTTTCAGGCCTAGACCCTTCTTCAGAAATGGGGGAGGGGAAGGGGGTTCTGAAATAAATAAGGAGAGAGGGGGAGGCAGATAGAAGATGGATAAAGGAGAAGATAGGTGGAGGGGAGACAGACAGGTCAAAGAGGCAGGGATGGAGTCAGTAAAGGTGACTGTAGGTGGGGAGTTAGGGAGGAGATAGGTCAGTCCAGGGAGGATGGACAGGTCAAGGGGGCGGGATGAGGTTGGTCGGTAGGAGATGGAGGTGCGGCTTGAGGTGGGAGGAGGGGATAGGTGGGAGGAAGAACAGGTTAGGGAGGCAGGGACGAGCTGGACTGGTTTTGGGATGCGGTAGGGGGAGGGGAGATTTTGAAACTTGTGAAATCCACATTGATACCATTGGGCTGCAGGGTTCCCAAGCGGAATATGAGTTGCTGTTCCTGCAACCTTCGGGTGGCATCGTTGTGGCACTGCAGGAGGCCCAGGATGGACATGTC
>NC_063377.1:6052254-6062586 GCF_021869965.1 Rhincodon typus
TGTGTGTGTGTATGTAAACACGTCACATATACGACAAACAGGAAAATGTTCACTTCATTCATTCTCATTCGCACGTACACAGGATTTATACAATTTCTTGCCACCTTTTAATCTGTAAGCTGTTTCAGCTTTTTCACTTCTGCATAATGCACCTCCAGTTATATTATCCTTTCCATTGAAATGCTCAGTTCTTATATTGTAAGGTTTAATTAACAAACTCCATCGAAAGAATCTCAAATTTTGAATTATTTCACAAAAGCTGAAGGATCATGGCCAATGTACATTAATATTTCTTTATGGCTGTTTCTGTCAGACATAACCTTCAAAATGTTTAAGAGCTAATAACAATCCCGTGGTTTCATTAGCCACTACAGAGCAGTGAATTGAGGGCTTAGAACAGTACCCTACTGGCTTCTCTTTGCTCAAGTTGTCATCTTTGAATTCTATGACCACGGCATCAATTGCCATATAAAGTCGTACCATGAACAATGGAAGCTGGTTGTGGTTGGTGGAGTACAGTCATCTCAGCTCCGGGACATCTCTGCACTCATCAGGGTAGTGTTCTTGGCTCATTCATGTTTAGCTACTTCATCAATGACCTTTCTCCCCATTGGAAGGTCAGAAGTGAGGATGTTCGCTGATAATTGCACAATGTTCAGCACCATTCATGACTCCACAGATATTGAAGCCGTTGTATTCAATTCCAGCAAGACCTGGACGGTATCCAGCCTGATGGGTGATAAGTAACATTCTTACCATACAAGTGTTGTACAATGACCATCTCCAAAAAAGAGAGAATCTAACCATTGGTCCTTAACGTTCAATGGCATTACAATCTGCGTGGGGCACCTCCGGGTGCTCCAGTTTCCTCCCACAGTCCAAAGCTGTGCAGGTTAGGATGAATTGGCTGTGCTAAATTGCCCCAAAGTGCCCAGGGATGTGCAGGCTAGGTGGGTTAGCCATGGGCAATGCAGGGTTAGAGAGACAGGGTATGGGGTGGGTCTGGGTGGAATGTTCTTCAGAGGGCTGCTGTGGACTCAATGGGCTGAATGGCCTGTAGGGATTGTATGATTCTAGGTAAAAGCAGGATAAAGGGGAAGCAGTGGCTGTAATATATCCGGATCTTCCGAAGGTGTTTGATAGGGTAGCACACATTAGGCTAATTAAGAAGTGCCCATGGTGTTGGAGGTGGCACGTAATGAGGGTTGGAGGATTGACTGACTAATAGAAGACAGAAGGTTGGGATAAAGGGGGGCATTTTCAGGATGGTAACCTGTAACTAGTGGGACACCATGAGGATCAGTGCTGGGGCCACAATTATTTACAATCTATATGAATGACTTGGACGAGGGAAATGAATGTACTATTGCCAAGTTTGTGGTAAACCTCTGAAAGCAAGGTTCCGTGATCAGTACAGTCATTAAGAGGGTTGGGTAATGTGAATGAGATCTGATAAAGACTGTAGATTGCAGGAAGGTGAGTCGATTGTCACACTAACATGTCAAAACAGTGTCATTGCAGACAAGAAGATAGGAAGGAGCAGCTGTGCCAAGTGCTAAAGGTATTGGAGGAGTTCACAAACTGGGAGCAGTGCAGGCCATTCGGCCCCTCGAATCTGCTCTACCATTTAGTACGACCATTGCTGATCTCATCCTGACCACAACTCCACTTTCCTGCCCAACCTCCAAAACCCTTGAATCTATTACTGACAGAAGTATATCTTAAATTTAAACGATCGCAATAAATGTAAATAATTAATATATAGTTAAATTATTAAATAAAATTTAAATTACAATAAAATTATTTAGTGTCCCGGCATCCACCGCACTCTGGGGGAGTGAATTCTACAGATTCACAACCCTTTGGGAGAAGTAATTCCTCCTCCCCTCGGTTTTAAATCTGTCACCCCTCATCCTAAATCTACAACCTCTCATTCTAGACTGCCCCACAAAAGGAAACATCTGCTCCACGTCCACACTGTCAATCCCCTTTAGTATCTTATATACCTCAGGTACATAAGCTGTCTGCATTTAAGCCCAACGTGAGAGTGAGAGTGAGGTTGAAGGAGATGTAGATAATTCACAAACTGTGCCTCCTATAGCAATACATTGGGACAAATAAGACACCATATTCTCACACTTAGAGGAAGGAGAATGAGAATCTTTATTGAGGTTATCAATGGAACCCAAGGACAACGATAGAGTTTCACCATCTAACCTTGGCTCGACATGATGTGGATATGGCTGAATCAGTGCCAATAAAGGATCTTACTGTTTAAGGACAGAACAACACACTCAGGTGAAGACAGCGACTGGATACATGTAAAAAAAATCACTTGATTGAACCTAGCTACAGCAGTCGGAACTCTCCCATGGTAACAAATCCTAAGCCCGATGAATCTGCACAGGTTAGGGAAAAGTAAATGCAGTTACAAAAATAGATGTGCACCCAAGTCCTTGATTAGACAACTGTATCGACGGGGTTGGCAGTGCCTTGTTCCTTGCTAAGTTGGATTTATTGAAGTGCTGTTGGCAAGTACTATTGACATCAAGGGCTAAAGAGATGTCAGCTTCAGGTATCTCAAACAGGCTACGTCGATGTCAAGGCATACCATTTGGATTTCAAAATGCTCCTGCTAACTTTCCAAAGACTCAGGAGCCAAATTGTAACAAGTGTACATAATTATGTGGTTTACTGAGCACGTACATTAATGTATAATAACAACCGGGCAGAACGTAAAACACAGTTGGAAGCCTTCCTCAAACATTTACAGTTAGCTGGCTCAGTAACCAATGTTGAAAAAGGTGAGTTTAAGGAAAGAACTTCCACATTGTAGGGCAAGGACAGGTGTGGCCAAGAATAGTGAAGGCCAAGGCTCGGGTAGAATTCCTTCTTCCTACAACTGAATGATGAGACCTTTGGGAATGTGTGGCGTCTATTGAAAATTTGTACCTAATTCCACCACCATAGCTACACCTCCAATAGATTTATTTGAAAAATAAGCAAAGGTAAAATAGTCATAAGAGTGTCAAACTTCTGCCAGTTACTCACTGCAGTATTCCTGGCCCCTGACCTGCTCTTCTAGCAACAGTACCCAAAATGCTGGTCAAGGGTAACCCCCAGGATGTCGATAGTGGCCTTTCAATGATGGTAACGCCATTGAATGTTGAAGTCCAACGGTTAGATTCTCTCTTTTTGGAGATGTTCATGGTCCAACACCTGTGGGGCGTGAATGTTACTGGTCACTTCTCAGCCTGCATACTGTCCGGTCTTGCTGCAATCAAACACGGACTGTTTCAATAACTGAGGACTCACAAATGATGCTGAACATTGTGCAGTCATCGCCAAATGCTCCCATTATTAAAGACTATTGCTGACAGCCCTGTAGAGGGCTCATACATTACTTTAACATTAGTACGAACTGTGTTAATCTGTACAATAATCTCAATGTGGCAGCTACACAGCAAAGTCTTTAAAAGCCACACAACTCATTGGGCTGCTGTTGGGAAGATTGCTATCTTTTCCAAAGCATGTTCCCAATTTGTAATATATAAGGATGTTGCTTCACCCTCCCTCTCAAACTGGCTGTTTGTGAAATTCTTGCTCATCTTAATTTCATTGAATTTAATGCTGTAATTCTACTTTGTGATAGCTCCCTCATTTTGAGGAGTGTGCCACGAGAGTGGGTAATTCAGTGATTTAGCAAATATCGCTGTTTACTGGTACATTAAGACTTGAGAAATAGCAGCAGAAGTAGGCCATGTGGCCTCTCCAGTTGCTCCGCCATTTCATGCCTGATTTGCCTCAAGCCTCAACTCCAGCTCCTCATCGCCCTCAACTCCCAGTTATTTCAAAAAATTGTCTTTGTTAGAATTAGCCTTAGAATGAGCTTTATTGACATATGTACTCACATGAAGACAGTGAAAAGTTTGCAAGTCGCCACTTAATGGTGCCATCGTAGGTACAAAGGTGCAGATTGTTACAAAAAAGTTTGGCAAAATAAAAGAAATAAAATATCCAGCATTACAGATTGTATGAATAAATTAGAAAAATGAAGAAATAAAAAGTTCAGAATAGTTTGTAACCTTGTCTTCACACCGTGAGGCCTGTGACCAGGGATTGGTGCTGGGTCTGCTTTTATATAAATGATTTGAATGAGAATACAGGAGGCATGGTTAGTGAGTTTGTGAATGACATCAAAATTGGTGGTAAAGTGGACAGTGAAGAGGGTTGTCTAAGATTACAAAGAGATTTGATCATTGGGCCAATGGGCTGAGGAGTGGCAGATGGAGTTTAATTTGGATAAATGTGAGGTATTGCATTTTGGTAAAACAAACAAGGGCAGGACATATACAATTAATGGTAGGGCCTTCGGTAGTGCGGTAGAACAGAGAGACCTCGGGGTTCAGGGACATAATTCATTGAAATTTCCATCATAGGTAAACAGGGGGGTTAAGAAGATGTTTAGCATGCTTGCCTTCATTGCTCAGACCTTTGAGTATAGGAGTTGGGGACATCATGTTGAGTTTGTGCAGGACGTCGCTGAGGCCTCTTCTGAGCTTTATGACCTTTAACTGCTCGATTAACAATTTTAGCGCTATAGGAAAGATGTTATTAAACTGGAGAGAGTTCAGAAAAGATTTACCAGAAGGTTGGTGGGAATGGAAATTTTGAGATATAAAAATAGACTGGAAGGACTGGGACTTGAGCATAGGAGGTTGAGGTGTGACCTTACAGAGGTTTATAAAATCAGGAGGTGCATAGATAAGGTGAATGACAAGGGGCTGTTCCCTGGGGTGTGGGAGTTCAAAACTAAGGGGCACATTTTTAAGGTGAGAGGAGAAAGATTTATAAAGGACATGAGGGGCAACTTTTTTTACACAGAGCGTGGTTCGTGTGCAAGATTTGATGGGCCAAATGGCCTCTTTCTGCACTGTAGGAATTCAATAATTCTATACTCAAACCCTCTTACAATGAAGGCCAACGTGCCATTTGCCTTCCTACTTGCTTGCTGCATCTGTTTGTCTATTTCCATTGACTGGTGTACAAGGACACCAAGATCCCTTTAAACATGCACACTTCCCAATATATCACTATTTAAATAATATTCTTCCTTTCTGTTTCTCACACCAAAGTGTACAACTTCACTTTTAGCCACGTTAACTTGTCTGAATCACCTTGAAACCTCCATGCATCCTCCTCACAATTCTCAATCCCTCCCAGTGTTGGATTGTCAGTAAATTTGACAATGTTGGATTTAGTTTCCTCCATCCAAGTCATTTCTATCACAGAGTGATGAGAGAGGGCTGACCCTTCAGTTCAGGAGCAGGTCAGTTAAGACTCCGGTCTCTCAACTGAGCGCGCGGTTTGTCTTTCTGAGTTGATGAGGAAATCGGAGATATTGATTTCTCTGAAACTGGGGAAATATTTCAGTGGGATATTTGTCCAATTGGTTTTTTTTAAGGGTTATGTTGTCACTCACAGAGAGAGAGAGATAGCATTGCTTCCTCGATGGCTCTTCACAACCATATGACTCTCGAGTTCATGGCAAAACACAAACCAGAAGTCCAGATGCTCTACTTAGCCAACCATCAGTGCTGAGCGCCTTGCAAAATTTATTAATCGAGCAACTACAGGTCATAAAGCAATCCCTTATCTCTCTTGTGAAAGCTTATTTCCCATAGTCTCTTGGCCTATTGTAAACAGCCTCTGTCACCTTACGCCGGTTTCAAAACCACGGACATGCAATCCTTTTACACGTCCATTCCCCACCAGGCAGGTCTTAGGGCTCTCCGCTTCTTCCTGGAGCAAAGACCTGAACTGTCCCCACCCACCACCATCCTCCTCTGCTCATCCTCACCCTCAACAACTTCTCTTTTAACTCCTCTCATTTTCTTCAGGTAAGAGGGGTGGCCATGGGTACCCGCATGGGCCCCAGTTATGTCTGTCTCTTCATGAGGTACTTGGGACATTCCTTGTTCCAGTCCTATTCCGCGCTACCCCCCACAGCTCTTTTTCCGATACGTTGCTCAGAGGCACGGTGGCTCAGTGGTTACCACTGCTGCCTCACAGCGCCAGGGACCTGGGTTCAATTCCACCCTCAGGCAACTGTCTATGTGGAGTTTACACATTCTCCCCGTGTCTGCGTGGGTTTCCTCCCACAGTCCAAAGATGTGCAGGTTAGGGTGGATTGGCCATGCTAAATTGCCTGTAGTGTTCAGGGATGTGTAGATTAGGGGGATCGGTCTGGGTGGGATGCTTTTTGTGTCGGTGTGGACTTGTTGGACCGAAGGGCCTGTTTCCACACTGTAGGGATTCTGTGAATCTATGAATGAACATCGATGATATCATCGGTGCTGCTTCCCTCTCTTGGAAAACTTCATCAATTTCGCCTCCAATTTTCACCCTGCCCTCACTTTTACCTGGTCTATCTCTGACTCCTCCCTTCCCTTCCTCGACATCACTGTTTCCATTTCTGGGGATAGACTGGCCACTAATATCCATTATAAACCCACTGACTCCCACAGCTACCTGGACTATGGATCTTCACACCCCACTTCCTGTAAAGACTCCATCCCATTCTCCCAGTTCCTCCACCTCCGTCGTATATGTTCAGATGAGGCCAACTTCGACAAGGGAGCTTCCAAAATATTCACCTTCTTCCTCAACCAAGGTTTGCCCAGGTCCGTTGTCGACAGGACCCTCAACCAGGTCCAACCCATCTCCTGCACTTCCGCCCTCACCCCTTCTCTTCCCTCCCGCAACAGTGATAGGGTTCCCCTTATCCTCACCTACCATCCCACCAGCATCCACATCCAGAAGATCATCAGACGCCATTTCCGTCACCTCCAGAAAGATGCCACCACCAGATACATATTCCCCTCCCCTCCCCTCCCTGTCCGTCTTCCGCAGGGACCGTTCCCTCCGGGACACTCTAGTCCCACTCTTCCTTCACTCCCCCCACAGCCCTATGGCACCTTCCCCTGTAACCGGTGAAGGTGCAACACCTGGCCATTTACCTCCTCCCTCCCCACTATCCAAGGGATGCTGCTTGGCCTGCTGTGTTCATCCAGCCCTCCCCCCAAACATACCTTCCAGGTGAAGCAACACTTCACCTGCACATCCCACAATCTAGTCTACTGCATTCGCTGCTCACAATGTCGCCTCGTCTACATTGGGGAAACGAAACGTAGACTGGGTGACCGCTTTGCAGAACATCTAGGTAGACCCTGAGCTTCCAGTTACTTTAATGCACCACCCTGTTCCATGGCCAACATCTCTGTCTCTGGCTTGCTGTAGTGCTCCAGTGAAACTCAATGTAAGCTGGAAGAACAGCACCCTGCAGCCCTCCGGGCTCAATATTGAGTTCATAATTTTAAGGCCTAAACTCTCCAATGTCCTAGCCCCCTACACCTTGTTATCACATAGCCTGCCATTACACACTACCAATTGTTAGTCACTATTCATCCTCCCAGCCTGATCGTTATCAACTCCTTTGCCTGTCCAACTGTTCTCTCTCTTTATGCTGTATCCTATCGTTTACTCCCTCCCCCATCCCCCTCCCTATTTTCTGCATATAGACTGACATTTTCCCGGCTACCATCAGATTTGAGGAAGGGTCACCAGACCCGAAATGTTAGCTCTGATTTTCTCTTCACAGATGCTGGCAGACCTCTGAGTTTTTCCAGCAACTTCTGTTTATATTCCTGTAAACAACAGTTAATATAGAACATAGAACAGTACAGCACAATACAGGCCCTTCGGCCCACAATGTTGTGCCGAACTTTTACCCGAAACCTAAAGTCTATCTAACCTCCACCGCTACCTTATACTATCATCCATATGCCTATCTAATAGCCGCTTAAATGCCCCTAATGAGGCCGACTCCACTACCCTCTCCGGCAATGCATTCCATGCCCCTACCACTCTCTGAGTAAAGAACCTACCTCTGACAACTCCCCGATATCTACCTCCTTTCACTTTAAAACTATGTCCCCTCGTAAAAGCTACCTCCACCCTAGGAAAAAGTCTCTGGCTGTCTACTCTATCTATACCTCTGATCATTTTGTACACCTCTATCAAGTCACCTCTCATCCTTCATCGTTCTAAAGAGAAAAGCCCTAGCTCTCCCAACCCTTCCTCGTAAGACCTTCCCTCCATTCCAGGCAACATCCTGGTAAATCTCCTCTGCACCTTTTCCAACGCTTCCACATCTTTCCTGTAATAAGGCGACCAGAACTGGACACAATACTCCAGATGTGGCCGAACCAGGCTTTTGTATAGCTGGAGCATAACTTCACGGCTTTTGAACTCAATCCCTCTATTAATGAAAGCTAACACATCATACGCCTTCTTAACAACTCTATCCACCTGGGTGGCAGCTTTCAGGCAACTGTGAACATGAACCCCGAGATCCCTCTGCTCCTCCACACTGCCAAGAATCTTTCCGTTAACCCTGTATTCTGCTTTCAAGTTTGTCCTTCCAAAATGAATCACCTCACACTTTTCAGGATTAAACTCCATCAGCCACTTCTCAGCCCAGCTCTGCATCCTATCAATGTCCCTTTGTAACCTAGAAGAGCCCTCCGCACTGTCCACAACCCTCCACACTGCCAAGAATCTTTCCGTTAACCCTGTATTCTGCTTTCAAGTTTGTCCTTCCAAACTGAATCACCTCACACTTTTCAGGATTAAACTCCATCTGCCACTTCTCAGCCCAGCTCTGCATCCTATCAATGTCCCTTTGTAACCTAGAAGAGCCCTCCACACTGTCCACAACGCGACCCACCTTCGTATCGTCCACAAATTTATTAATCCACCCTTCCACTCCTTCATCCAAATCATTTACAAAAATCACAAATAGAAGAGGACCCAGAACAGATCCTTGTGGTACACCACTCGTAACTGAGCACCATGTTGAATAATGCCCAGTTCTTTCGACCTTTTGACTTTCTAGCTCCTAGACATCACATGGTAACACATCATTGCAATGCCAAGACATTCCATCCATTCTGATTCACATCCTCCTTAAATACGTGTTAGCACAGTGGCTCAGTAGGAGGGGGCACAGTGGCTCAGTGGTTAGCACTACCACCTCACAGCACCAGGGACCTGGGTTCAATTCCACCCTTGGGCGACTGTCTGTGTGGAGTTTGCATATTCTCCCCTGTATGTGTGGGTTTCCTCCCACAGTCCAAAGATGTGCAGGTTAGGTGGATTGACTGTGCTAAATTGCCCGGTGATGTGCAGGCCAGGTGGATTAGCCATGGGAAATGCAGGGTTATAGAGTAGGGGGCTGGGTCAGTGTGTAGTCAATGGGCCAACTGGCCTGCTTCCACACTGTAGGGATTCTCCCATGAGTGTTCCTGACTATATTAGAAATGCAGGATACTGTCCAGGTAAATAACATTTTATAAAATTATGTTATTAAATAGCTCCAGCCCGGAGGGATTTGGGAATCCTTATCCATGAGTCATAAACAGCTATGTTCAGTGGGTAATGGAATATTGGCCTTTACTTCAAAGGGAATGGAGTTAAAAATAGGGAGGATTTGTTGAAACTATACAAGGCACTAGTCAGACCACAGCTGGAATTTTGTGAACTGGTCTAGGCTCCTTATCTAAGGAAAGATAGTATGGCATTGGAGGCAGTCTAGAGAAGGTTCACAGAACTGATCCTGGCTATGGAGGGACTGTTCTGTATAGGGGAGAGGTTGGGTAGGTTAGGCCCTTACTCGGTGGAGTTTAGAAGAGTGAGAGGCAGCTCATTGAAGCATACAAGATTCTTAAGTGGGAATTGACAAGAGAGATGTGGACATATTGTTTCTCCATGTGGGAGAGTCTAGGACCAGAGGGTCATTATCTCAGAATAAAAGGTAGCTCATTGAAGACAGAGGTGAGGAGGAGTTTCTCCTCTCTCCGAGGGGAGTGAATCTGTGGAATTCTTTACAGCAGAAGGCAGTTCAGGTTGGATTATTCAGTACATTCAAGGCTGAGGCGGACAGATTTTTAATCAGAAAAGTAATGGCGAAAAAGCAGAAAAGTGGAGTTGAAAATGATCAGAACAGCCATGATCTCATTCAGTGGCAGAGAGGACACAATGGGTTGAATGGCCTGCATTTGCAACCACATCATATGGTACTGTATCCTGTATTCATAACACACATACTGGGCTGTATCCTGTATATATAACACACACACTGGGCTGTATCCTGTATTCATAACACACATACTGGGCTGTAACCTGTATATATAACACACATACTGGGCTGTATCCTGTATATATAACACACACACTGGGCTGTATCCTGTATATATAACACACACACACTGG
>NC_063377.1:6062596-6063454 GCF_021869965.1 Rhincodon typus
TGGGCTGTATCCTGTATATATAACACACACACACTGGGCTGTATCCTGTATTTATAACACACACACACTGGGCTGTATCCTGTATTTCTAACAAACATACAAATCAATAAAAGGGGGCAGAAATTAAAATAAGGGGAATGCTGCTTCCATCTGGGATTAGGAGTGCCTTTTTTTTAACTCAGTAGGTTGTCAAATGCAATACCTAACCACAGGGAAGTTTGGAGTTTGGGGTATTCGGAACTGGCATGTGCTTTTTTTTGTGTTCTCACTGGGATCTTCCAATTGTTTCCATTTCAGAAGAACATGTTTTCTCTGTCGTGTGACACCTACACACAGCTTCACGAGCTGATGTTAGCTCGAGATCCTGTTACCAGGCAGCGGATGGTGTGCTCCCCATCGTCTGCCCACCATGATGGACAGGCACAGAGCTGAGCTCCTTACGCTGCTCTGCCTTTGGGACAACTTCTTTCCCAGAGAGCACCCCCACCCCATTCGAAACTCTTCCTCGCAGGCCTGTGCTCATTGAATTCCAGCTCATCCTCTTCATGAACACCTGGTCCTGAGCCATCTTATGGTCTGTCTCGCATTAATCCATGTGAAAATGCTCAGAAAGTGTGAACTTCCAGAGATATCTTCAATTAAAATTTCAACAGGTTTCAGTATAATTCATGTTTCTGTTCAGTGCTGCATCCCTTTTCCAATCAGTGCAGGGATCCCCTTTGTAATAACAACTTATCACACACGCCCAGACATTACAGAGACACGGGGACAGTGTAACCGGGTTACGGGGACAGGCGGATGGTGTAACCAGGATACAGGGACAGGCGGGCGGTGTAACCGGGTTACGGGGACAGGCGG
>NC_063377.1:6063464-6065086 GCF_021869965.1 Rhincodon typus
CAGGAGGGCGGTGTAACCGGGTTACAGAGACAGGCAGGCGGTGTAACTGGGTTACAGGGACAGGTGGGTGATATACTGAGTTTGAAGAAATCTGAAATATAACCAGAATATGCTGGAGAAACCCAGCAGGTGTGGCAGCATCAGTGGAGGGAGTGTCCCTGGGCCAAATTTCGTCTGAAATGATGCGGCATGTATGGGGTGGATAGTTGGAGCTTTTTTTCCCAGGGTGGAAATGTCAAGACTGGGGACCCAAGTTTCAGGTGAGTGGAGAAAGGTTAAAGGAGATGTGCGAGGCGAGTTTTCATTTTACACAAAGTGTGGAACACACTGCCAGGGGAGGGGGTGAAAGCAGATACGATCGCAATGTTTCAGAAGAATGTAGACAAACACATGAACAGGCATGAAGAGGAATATGAACCATCTTCCAGATCTATTGGGTTTTTATCTTCCCAGCAATTTGTACCTTATTCTGACCAAAGTAAGTTGTTTGAATGGGTGGAAAGGTGGCTGGTGAGGTTCAATGTCGAGAAATGTGAGATGATGCACTTTGGTGGGAGAACAGAGGGTACAATTCTAAAGGGGCTGCAGGAGCAGAGGGACCTGGCTGTGAATGTGTACAAACCATTGAAGGTGGCAGGGCAGATAGACAGAGCAGTTAATAAACAGGCAGGTCCTCAGCTTTATTAATAGGGGCACAGAGTACAAGAGTAAGGAGGTGATGTTCAACTTGTACAAGACACTTGTTAGACATCAGCTGGAATATTTTGTACAGCAATGTGTGCCACATTATAGGAAAGATGTCAATGCATCAGAGAGAGGTAGAAGCGATTTACAAGAACGGTTCCAGGAACAAGAAACCATGAGGTCAGATTGGAGAGGTTTGGGGCTGTTCTCCTTGGAGAGAAGGAGGCTGAGAGGGAGATCTGTTCGAGGTTTTCAAAATCATGAGCATAGGTTGGATAGAGTAGACAGGCAGAAGCTGTTCCCTCTGGTAAAGGGAAGAAGAATGAGAGGGGCACAGATCTAACATGATGTGAAGCAAAGGTGATGTGGGGAAAATGTTTATTTAGAAATGTGGGGAAGGCAGATTGAATTGAGGCTTCAAGAGGGGCATTGGGTGGTTATTTGGATAGAAATGGTGTGCAGGGATATGGAGAAAAGGCAGGAGATTAGCACCAGGGGGATAGAACCAGGCTAGGCATGATGGACTGAATGGCCACCTTCTTTGCCAAGTCAGTTCTGTGAAAAACAGGAAGTGTTCAGCTGGGGTGAGGCACTTTGTGAGGACTGGGGACATTTCTGAGGGTTGAGGGGGTTCTGGGCCTTGAGCGTTTCTGGGGGATAGGGGTGAGGTCCTGGGTGCTTGAGGATTTTCACAGAATTTGGGGCTTTCTAGGGGTTTGCAGGTTTGTGCCTTGGGGGTGTCTGCATTTGAGTGGTTTCGGGGGATTTGGGGGCATTTCTATGGGTTGGGGTGGCCTGGAGAATTGGGTTTCTGGGAATTGGTTTTCTGGGGATTCAGTTTCTGAGGTTTGAGTTTCTGGGATTGGGTTTCTCAGGATTGGGTTTCTAGGGTTTGAGTTTCCGGGATTGGGTTTCTCAGGATTGGGTTTCTAGGGTTT
>NC_063377.1:6065096-6066871 GCF_021869965.1 Rhincodon typus
TTCCGGGATTGGGTTTCTCAGGATTGGGTTTCTAGGGTTTGAGTTTCTGGGATTGGGTTTCTCAGGATTGGGTTTCTAAGGTTTGAGTTTCTGGATTGGGTTTCTCAGGATTGTGTTTCTAGGAATTGGATTTCTGAGGATTAAGTTTCTGGGGATTAAGTTTCTAGGGTTTGGGTTTGTGGGAATTGGGTTTCTGAGGATTGGGTTTCCATCATAGAATCAATCATCGAATCCCTACAGTGTGGAAACAGGCCCTTTGGCCCAACAAGTCCACACCAACCCTCAGAACATCCCACCCAGATCCATCCCCCGTAACCCACCTAATCTACACATCCCTGGACACTATGGGCAATTTAGCATGGTCATTTAGCCTGCACATCTTTGGACTGTGGGAGGAAACCGGAGCACCTGGAGGAAACCCTTCTAGGGATTGGGTTTCTGGAGATTGGATTTCTGGGAATTGAGTTTTTGGGTGGGGGAGGGTGGTTCTTGGGGTTGGGTTTGTGTTTTCTGGGGATTTAGATTCTCGGTGTTTGGGGGTTTCCTAGGAATTGCGATTCCTGGCATTTGGGATTGGGTCATTGTGGGGGCTTTGTGGTTGGGACAGTTTGAGTTTGGGAGAATTTGGGGTTGGGACAGTTTGGGGTGAGGAGAGTTTAGGATTGGGGAAGTTTGGAATTGAGGGGAGTTTGGCTTGTGGAGAATTTGGGGTTGAAAGAGTTTGGGATTGAGGGTGTTTGGGTAGGACATTTGGGGGAAGTTTGTGATTGATAGGAGTTTGGGGTTAGTTTGGGATTAGGAGCGGTTAGGGATTGAGGGAAGTTTGGTTTGGGCAAGTTTGGCGTTGGGTTCAAGGGGAGTTTGGTGTTGGGGGATTTTGGGATTCAGGAGGAGTTTGTGATTGGGTGGAGTTTAGGGTTGGGGGATTTTGGGGTTGGGGGTGTTGTGAAGTTTGGTGCTGGGGTAAATTTGGAATTGAGGGCAGTTTGGGGTTGGGAAGAGTTTGTGATTGAGGGAATTTGGGGTGGGGGGTGGAATTTGGGTTTGTGGGGAGTTTGGAATTGAGTGGTATTTGGGTTTGGGGGAGTTTAAGGTTGGGGAAATGTTTGGGGGTGAGGTGAAGTTGGGTTTGAAGAAATTTGGGATTGGGGCAGTTCAGGACTGAGGAGATATTGGGTTTGAGCAGAGTTTGGGGTCGTGGGGAGGTTGGGTTGGGTTTTGAATTTAGGAGAGTTTGGGCTTTGGGGCTTTGCGGGGGGAGTTTGGGGTTGGGGCAGTTTGGGATTGAGGGGAGTTTGGGATTGGGGCTGAGTTTGTGATTGGGGTGAGTTTTGGATTGGGGCTGAGTTTGTGATTGGGGTGAGTTTTGGATTGGGGATGAGTTTGGAATTGAGGGTGAGTTTGGGATTGAGGGGAGTTTGGCATTGGGGGGAGTTTGCAATTGGGGGTGAGTTTGGGATTGAGGGGTGTTTGGGATGGGGGGTGTTTGGGATGGGGTGAGTTTGGGATGGGGGTGTTTGGGATTGGGGGGACGTTTGTGATTGGGGTGAGTTTTGGATTGGGGGTGAGTTTGGAATTGAGGGTGAGTTTGGGATTGAGGGGAGATTGGCATTTGCAGGGGGAGTTTGCAATTGGGGGTGAGTTTGGGATTGAGTGGTGTTTGGGATGGGGGTGTTTGGGATTGGGGTGAGTTTGGGATTGTGGGGGAGTTTGGGATCAAGGGGAGTTTGGGATTAGGGGTGAGTTTGGGATTGGGGTGAGTTTGGGATTGGGGG
>NC_063377.1:6067371-6068602 GCF_021869965.1 Rhincodon typus
TGAGTGACAGAGACTGTGCATGACTGAGAGTGTGCGGGAGTGACAGAGACTGTGCGCGAGTGACAAAGACTGTGCTTGAGTGACAGAGACTGTGCGTGAGTCAGAGTGTGCATGAGTGAGAGAGACTGTGCGTGAGTGGCAGAGACTGTGCGTGAGTGAGAGTGTGCATGAGTGAGAGAGACTGTGCGTGAGTGACAAAGACTGTGCATGAGTGACAAAGACTGTGCATGAGTGACAGTGTGCATGAGTGAGAGACTATGCGTGATTCAGAGTGTGCATGAGTGAGAGTGTGCATGAGTGAGAGAGACTGTGCATGAGTGAGAGCGTGCATGAGTGACAGTGTGCATGAGTGAGAGACTGTGCATGAGTGAGAGAGACTGTGCATGAGTGAGGGAGACTGTGTGTGAGTGAGAGAATGTGTGTGTTTGAGAAAGAGCATGTGTGTTTCAGAGAGAGTGTACGCATGTGTGTGAGTGTGCTTGTGTGTGAGTATGCGAGAGCGAGTCTGTGTGTGTGAGAGTGAGAATGTTTGTGTGTGAGAAAGTGAGAAAGTTTGTGCGGGAAAGAGTGAGAAAGTTCAGCTGGGAGAGTGAAAATGTTTGTGTGCGCGAGTGAGCGTGTGTTTCAGAGAATCACAATGTTTTTTGTGCGTGTGAGAACATTTGCGTGAGAGTGAGAATGTTTGTGTGTGAAAGTGAGAACATTTGTGTGTGAGAGAGTGAGAATGTTTGTGTGCATAAGCGTGAGAACATGCATGTGAATGTGACAATGTTTGCGTGCGACAGCATGAGAATGGTTGGTGTGTGAGACAGTGAGAATGTTTGTCTGAAAGTGTGTGGAAGTTTGTGTGTGTGAGTGAGAATGTTTGTGTGAGAGAGTGAGTAAGTTTGAATGTGAGAGAGAGAATGTTTTGTGTGTGAGAGAGTGGGAGTGTTTGTGAATCCAAGAGTGAGAATGTTTGTGCCTGAGAAAGTGAGAAAGTTTGTGCGGGAGAGAGTGAGAATGTTTGTGTGTGTGAGAGCAAGAAAGGCTGTGTGCGAGAGCGAGAAAGGCTGTGTGTGCGAGAGTGAGAAAGGCTGTGTATGCGATAGCGAGAAAGGCTGTGTGTGTGAGAGCAAGAAAGGCTGTGTGTGTGAGCGTGCGATTGGTGTGTGAGAGCGTGTGCATTTGAGTGAGAATGTTAGTGTGTGAGAGAGTGTGTATGTGGATAGTGAGAAACTGTGTGTGTGAG
>NC_063377.1:6068612-6069964 GCF_021869965.1 Rhincodon typus
TGTGTGAGAGAGTGTGTATGTGGATAGTGAGAAACTGTGTGTGTGAGAAAGCTTGTGTGTGATTGAGTGTGTGTGTGCGTGCGCATTTGAGTGAGAATGTGAGTGAGTGAGTGAGAATGTCTGTGTGTGAGAGAACGTGTCTGTGACTGAGAATGTTTGAGAGAGAGCATGTGTGTGTGAGAGTGAGTGTGTGAGTGCGAATATTGTGTGAGTGTGTGCGTGAGTGAGAGAGAGTGCATGAGTTTGAGACAAAAAGTGAGAAAGTATGCGTGAGAGAAAGTAAGAATATACGTGAGAGTGAAAACCGATGATTGGCTTATGAGGTGAGAAGCTGCTGCTTGAAGGTTGCACTGTAACAGTCGGCTCTTACTTACATCTGCAATGTAACCAGCTCCTTCGTCTGTGATGTGATTAAAGCTGAGATTTAATGTTATTACAGTCTTGTTTGATTTTTTAATTGTAGAAAGCGCCTCTCCAATTAGCTTTGCTCCTGCATCATCAATCTTGTTGTTTCTCAGAGTTAGATTTTGGAACCTATGGAGTAATACACTTTGATGTCAGGCACAAGAGTGAGGTGGCAATTCATTTAGATTCCACCTTCCAAACCCATGACCTCTACCCCCGGAAGGTCAAGGGCAGCAGACCCAGGGGAACACCACCTACACAAGTTCCCCTCCAAGCCCCCACTGCATCCAATCCCGACTTGGAAATATATCAGCCATTCCTTCAGTGTCAAAATCCTGGACCTCCCTCCCTCACGGCACAGTGCGGGTGTCCCTACACCACACGGGAGGGGGTACTACAGCAAGATAGCGGCTCACTCTCACCTTCTCAAGGGGGCAATTAGGGATGGACAATAAATGTCGGCCTACCCAGCAATTTCCAAATTCATTGAAAGAATAAATTTAAAAAGCAAACATCTGTAATGAGCTGAAAATGGTGACAGGCACTTAAAGTGGTGCCTGACATAGCAAAGGGTTAACATCTCTCACCGCTACTGATGTTCAAACTGCCCCAGAGACCAAGGTCCCACATTACACACCCACAGCAGTACTGAGGCACTGCTTCACTGTCGGAAGTGCCGCTCTGTTGGAGGATCAGCCCTGAGGGAGAGGGCACTGTCGGAGGGTCAGTGCTCAGGGAGCGGGCGCTGTCGGAGGGTCAGTGCTGAGGGAGAGGGCACTGTTGGAGAGTCAGCGCTGAGGGAGAGGGCGCTGTCGGAGGGTCAGCCCTGAGGGAGAGGGCGCTGTTGGAGGGTCAGTGCTGAGGGAGAGGGCACTGTTGGAGGGTCAGCGCTGAGCGAGCGCCACACAGTCGGAGGGTCAGCGCTGAGGGAGCGGGCACTGTTGGAG
>NC_063377.1:6069974-6080940 GCF_021869965.1 Rhincodon typus
GCCACACAGTCGGAGGGTCAGCGCTGAGGGAGCGGGCACTGTTGGAGGGTCAGCGCCGAGCGAGCGCCACACAGTCGGAGGGTCAGCACTGAGGAAGCAGGCACTGTCGGAGGGTCAGCGCTGAGGAAGCAGGCACTGTCGGAGGGTCAGCGCTGAGGGAGCGGGCACTGTTGGAGGGTCAGCGCTGTGTTGTGAATACATGTCTGTGTCTGTCTGTTTAGGGAGTAGCATCAGAGTGAATCCCCATGCTGTGTTCTGGGGGAGTTATGGACAGGCTGGCAATGTAAGTACTCACTGACTGTCTTCACTCAGGAGCTGATGATAGGGATGCCCAGCGATGGGATTACCATCCAGTACCACCGACCTGCAGAGACAGGAACATTTAGTGTCACACCTCACTAGGCCATTATTCTGAGATATAGTCCTGCACCCCCCAGAGCTATCACAGAATTTCAAGACGTTTTAAAATATGCAAAGTTCCCCAATTTACTTGCCTTCTGATCCCATCTGATAGCTAGCAATGGATCACACTTCTGTAGTTAACAAAAATTATTGTAAACTACTGTAAGCCATCAGAATAAAACTCTGCTAAACTCTAATCCCCTTTTTAAACTCTCCCACACATACACACACACACGTGTCATGGACAGAGTGAAAACAGCTTCCAAACCTATGACCTCCACCCCCTGGAAGGATGAGGGCAGCACATACATGGGAATAGCAGCCCCCTGCAAGTTCACAAAGACACACCCCATCCCCCACTCACCCACCCACCCACCCATCCATCCTGTCTCTCTCTTGGACAGAGTGAAAGCAGTTCAGTGGATCCTATCCAAGTAGTCTGTTGAGATGATTCTTGTACTGGTCAAAATGCTGCATCTCACTCATCCTTCTCTAGATGCTTTCACTGGTTTGCAGAAGGCACAGGGTGGCTGGTTTACTGATTAAAGGTCTCTGGTCTATCAATTGAAGTTCACGCCTTACAGCAACTGCTATGGTAAAGATAATCTGGCTTTCTTCAGCCATAAAGTGGCTTTTACTGTAGAGAACAGAGAGAGTTTCTGACCTGGAGTTGGTCTGAAATTCTTCTGTGTATCTTGTTCACAGCCCCAAGCAGCTCAGCCACCTGAGAACCAATCACATCATTGTTAGCAGGCAGAAGGCCTTTGCTATCGGTAACTGGTCACTCACTCACAAACCAATCAGCTGCTTGTTGCCAGCCAAAGCTCCATTTATACACAGCCCCATGGTTCCAGTTTATCTGCAAACACTGCTGTAACCAACAGCTGTGTAAACAGTGCTCACTATGAAGATCAGGTAATTTGCTTTCATGCCATACAGCAATCCTTGCAATCCCCAGTTTTGAAAGCTCTTTTCTCATTTCAATCCACAATTTAAAAATACAAAATACATTAGTGATTCAATCTATCCACCCCATATGACCCTCTCACCCAGCGTGAGGCTGCTACCTCAGTGTGACACCCCATTCTCCTGGTGAGACACCCTCCCCCAGTAAGACTCCCTCCCTCCAAGTATGACCCATGAGTCCCCCTCCCTCCCACATGTAACCCCAGTGAGAACCCTTCAGCCAGTGTGACCCCTCCCTCAATGAAATACCCTCCCCCAAAGTCAACTGCTCTACTTGCGCACCGCCCCCACCCCTGGTGTAACCTCAGAGAGACTCCCCTTTGCCACAGAGGGGCCACCTATCCCTCTGTGACACACTGTTTGAATTTGACCCCCTGGCCCAGTGTGAGACCTGAACAAGTGGGAGCACTGCTCCAGAGTGAACCCTGTCTTAGTGTTACCCATCTCCATTTGGCCCCTCCCCCATCGTGACCACTGCCCAGAGTGACCTGCCCCAGTGCAAGCCCTGGCCCAGTGTGATCCCCCTGGCCCAGTGTGACCCCTCGCCCCAGTGTGACCCCTGTCCACTTAGTGTTGGTCATGGAGTAAAGCTGAAGCCTGTGATGTTTGAAGCTGGGGATCACTGTTAGTTTGGATTGCTTCAACATCTCCATCACCACCGGCAGCGTGGTGGCTCAGTGGTTAGCACTGCTGCCTCACGGTGCCAGGGGCCTGGATTCAATCCCACCTTCGGGCGACTGTCTGTGTGGCGTTTCCACATTCTCCCCGTGTCTACGTGGATTTCCTCTGGGTGCTCCGGTTTCCTCCCACAGTCCAAAGATGTGCAGGTTAGGTGGATTGGCCATGCTAAATTGCCTGGTAGCGCCCAGGGACGTGTAGGTTAGGTGTGTTAGCCAATGGAAATGTAGGGTAGGGGGATGGGTCTGGGTGGGATGCGCCTTGGAAGGCCAGTGTGGATTTGTTGGGCCGAATGGCCTGTTTCCACACCGTAGGGATTCTATATAACCCCCGGTCCACCACGCAGTGACCTGCCACTTACTTGAGGGAGAAGCACTGTCGCAGGATAATGAGGAATGCAGCAAAGGTGGTTTCTGTCAGACCCACGTTCCACAGGCTGCAAGAGAGAGAGAGAGAGAGCACACCATCAGAGCCAAGGACGTCCTCCTGTTCCTTGCCCAAGGATTCAGCTCCCCCTGGCACCCCACCATGTGCAGGCAGATGGGATTGGTTTGGAATGGCCACATGGACAGCACAGCCATGGTGGGCTGAAGGGTCTGTTCCTTTGCTGTACCTTTCTATCACCTTCTCGTGTAATCACAGGCAGTTTAACACTTGCCCACTCGCCTCCTCCCTCCCCAGTGCCCATACACACCTTCCAGGTAAAGCAGCGTTTCACTTTGACTTTTTTTTCAATCTCATCTACTTCATTTTGTGCTCCCAACGCGGTCTCCTTTAACATTTGGGGAGACCGAGCTCAGGCTAGGTAACCACTTTGCAAAACACTTCCGCTCTGTCCGTAGAAATGACCCTGACCTCCCTGTCATTTGCTATTTCAATAAACCATCTTACTCTCATGCTGCAGTGTTTCAATGAAACATGTCACAAGTTCAAGGAACAACACCTCATTTTCCAGTTAGGCACTTCAGCACTCAAAATTGAATTCAACGACATCAGAGAATGGACACTGCCCTCCATTTTGATTATAACTCTTCCCACCTCCCTCTCTCCTCCAGCATCATGTCTACATTAGGTTCCCTCACAGCAAATCTGATCTATTTTCTGCTCTTAACACCCATTTCACATCTCAATCGCTCCTTTAGCACCATCGGCACTCCCTTTATCTCTTGCCCTGGCACCCTCACCGCCTGCTCCTCCCCCAGCTCTGTCAATGGCAGAAATCCCGTCATTTTCCAATTCCCTTTCAGTTCCAAAGAATAATCACATCAGACACGAAATGTGTCTTTCTGGTGGAGTTTTCGAAACAGCCAATGATAGAGCAGTGCGTACCGCAAGCATTTCCCAAATGTAAAAGATGCGGTTCAATTTTTAAGACTAAGGCTCTTGTGCTGGATTCTACAGGCAGCAAGAAGAGTTCCCTCCAGTTTATAGAACAGCTCCCCTCAATACCATTGAGAGTGGGATGAAATCAGCCTGAGCACCATGCTCACATTCTACACTAGAGTCCACCTACTTGATGGTGTGAAGGTTGCTGAGTGCAGGTAGGCACTTCTGGAAGATGAAGATGTACCTCTGATCAATCATCCAGCCTGGAAGAGAGGGAGCAGAAGTGTTATTCCAACCCAGACACACATCACACGACACTAGGTTATAGTCCAACAGGCTTATTTGAAAACACTAGGTTTTGGATCATTGCTCCTTCATCAGGTTTAGGGTCATAGAGTCGTACAGTATGGAAACAGACTCTTCGGTCCAACCCGTCCATGCCGGTCAGATATCCTTAATTAATCTAGTCCTATTTTCCAGCATTTGGCCCATATCTCTCTCCAATCTACCTATTCACAAAAGCATCCAGATCAGGTGTGGTGAGAGAGGCATCAAGACACAGAATTTGTAAGTAAAAGATCAAAGATCATACAACTGATGCAAATGTATTGAATAAACCTAAAATGACTGGCTGACTCCCTCCTGCTAAATCTTTAATCAGTTAGAAAGGAGGTGCAGGTTTCGATTGATTAAAATGCAAATCCCAGAATTTCCTTCAAGTGACTGCCCCAAGATAACTAAAGGTTTTATCAGTGTATACTAGATGTGACATCTCAGCTCAGACAATGCATTTTAAGTGTGAGGCCTTGTTTAGAACCTGTCTGCGTTTTAACCTGGAGTCGTCTGATTTTATTTCCAAAGCTCAAATTTATAAAATGCCCCATTGACTGACTGTGTCAACAAACTGTGTGCTTTTTGAACTAAATAGAATGTATCTGCAAATACAAATTCATCCCATAGATTTGTGTGTGTATGTGTGAGTGTGAGTGTGAGTGTGAATGTGTGTGTGTGTATGTGTGTGTGAGTGTGCACGTGCGTGCCTTTGAGAGAGTGTGTCTGAGTATAAGAGTATATGTGTGTGAGAGAGAGGGTCTGTGAGAGTGTCTATGTATGTCAGTGTGAGTGAGTGAGTGAGTGAGGGAGAAAGCATATGTGTGAGTGTGAGGGTGTGTGAGATTGTGTGTGTGTAAGGGTGTGTGTGTGAGAATGTGTGTGTGAGAGAGTGTGTGTAGAGAGAGTGTGTGTGTGTGAGTGTGTGTGAGTGTGAGAGATTGAGTGTGTGTGTGTGTTTGTGTGAGTGTGTGTGAGAGACTGTGTGTGAGAGAGTGTGTGTAGAGAGAGTGTGTGTAGAGAGAGTGTGTGTGTGTGAGTGTGTGTGCGTGTGAGAGATTGCGTGTGTGTGTGTGTGTGTGTGTGTGTGCGCGCGCGCACATATGTGAGAGTGTATAGTGTGGTGGGGTTCACCTGTAGTGCGACATGAACTCACGATCCATTTGAGGCTGTCCTCATGGGGACCGAACTTGGCTATTAGCCCTGCTCGGCGACTCTGCATTGTCGTGTATCCCCATGTCCGCTTTGGAGAACGCTTACCTGAAGATCCGAGGGCGAATGCCCTTGCCTGCTGAAGTGCTCCCCCACTGGAAGGGAACATCCCTGTCTGGCAACTGTTGCATGGTGTCCATTTATCTGTTGTCGTAGTATCTGTATGGTTTTGCAAATATACCATGCTTTGGGCCATTCTTGCCTGCAGCATATGAGATAGACAACATTGGTCGAGTCACGAGTATCTGCCATGCACGCAGTGAGTGGTGTTCCCACGTGTGATGGTAGTGTCCATGCTGATGATCTAGCATGGCTTGCAGAGGTTACCATGACAGGGTTGTATGGTGTTGTGGTCAATGTTGTCCTGAAGGCTGGGTATTTTGCTGCAAACAATGGTCTGTTTAAGATTTGGCAATTGTTCAGAGGCCAGAAGTGGAGACGTGGGGAAGATCTTTGTGAGATACTCATCGCCATCGATAACGTATTGAAGGCTGCGAAGAACATGGGGTAGTTTCTCCGCTCCCGGGAAGTACTGGACAACCGAGGGTACCCTCTCGGCTCGAAGGAGAGAGGATCTCCAAGAAGATCACACATATCAGCACAGGCATCAAGTCTCTACAGAAATGCAAGAAAGCAGAGAAGATCCCAAAAGCACTACAGATCACAAACCCACTCAAGTCAACCTACAACACAGATTACACAGAGAGACTTTGCCATCACACCTCTCGCACATTCCTCAATTGGCTTGTACACCAACTCTACAGCAGGCTCCACAACCTTTAAATCGAGATGGAGTCCATATTCTCAGCTGGTGCTCAAGATACAGCAGCACGGTTACCAGACACTGCCAAACAGACGAGGCAACGGGACTACACCACTACATGCACACCAACAACAAGAAACTGGAGAAACTTGGCATCACCACCAGCAATAACCAAACCTCCCCTGGTACCACAGTACCACCACAGGGAAAATCCATCATCAACTCATCTGACCACACCCTTCAACCGGATGAAATCAAAGTTCTTAGCCGAGGGCTCAGTTTCTGCTCCACAACTAAAATGGACTCCATTGGTCTTGCAGCAGACACAGAGGAATTCATCTGGTGAATGAGGCTCTGGGAATTCTTCCAAGGTGTCAGCAGGGAGCCCAAAGAGACAACCAATGAACCGGATCGGTCGACAGAGAGATCGATGGTGGAGTGACCAAAGAAGGAGTCGGATTGGGCCCCTCTGGAAGGCTGCTGCCCTAGGGTCGACAGGTATGTTCAAGCTGCCAGGAGATGCGCTAATGCCAGATCCATCAGCCACACTCACAAGGCAGTGTAAAATATCACCCAGGCACGATGCAACGCCATCCATTCTCTCAAGATCAATCTCAACATTGTCATCAAACCAGCAGACAAAGGAGGAGCCATTGTCATACAGAATAGAACAGACTACTGCAAGGAAGTGTACCGACAGCTGAACAACCAGGAACGTTACAGACAACTACCTGCCGCTCCAACCAGGGAACACAATAGACTGATCACCACTTTTGATCCGGTCCTGCAGAGTACCCTACACACTCTCATCCCGTGTATTTTCCGCGTAGGGGACTTCTACTGCCTTCCGAAGATACATTAAGCCAACACACCTAGATGTCCCATCGTATCAGGCAATGGGACCCTGTATGAGAACCTCTCTGGCTATATTGAGGGCATCTTAAAATTCATTATACAAGGAGACCCCAGCTACTGTCGCAACACTATAGATATCTTACAGAAACTTAGCACCCACGGGCCAGTCAAACCAGGAACATTCCTCGTCACAATGGGCATTTCAGCACTCTACACCAGCATCCCCCACGATGACAACATTGCTGCAACAGCCACCGTACTCACCACCAATGGCCAATTTCCAGACGCCATCCTACAACTCGTCCACTTCATCCTTAACTACAACATCTTCACTTTAGACAACCAGTTCATCATCCAAACACACAGAACAGCCATGGGGGCCAGATTTGCTCCCCAACATGCCAACATTTTCATGCACAGGTTCGAACAAGACTTCTTGCTGCACAGAACCTCTGACCAACGCTATACACGAGGTACATTGACAACATGGACTCATGGTGAAGAATCACTGAAACAACTACATAGCGATATCAACAAGTTTCATCCCAACATCAGAGTAACACAGACTACTCTTTAGAATCAGTCTCATTGTTGGACACATGCATCTCCATCAGGGACAGACACCTCAATACCTCACTCTACCACAAGCCTATGGATAACCTCACGATGCTGCATTTCTCCAGCTTCCACCCTAAACATATTAAAACATCCACCCCTACGGACAAGTCCTAAGCATACACAGGATCTGTTCGGACAAGGAGGAACGTGTCAGACACCTAAAGATTTTGATGATGCCCTCATAAAAACAGATATGATGCTCAACTCATCGACTGCCAATTCTAATGTGCCGCAGTGAGAAACCTTAATGACCTCCTCAGAAGACAGACACAGGATATACCTGATAGGGTGCCCTTCACCATCCACTACTTCCCAGGAGCAGGAAACCTACACTATGTTCTTTGCAGCCTTCAACACATTATCGATGAGGATGAGCACCTCGCCAAGATCTTCCCCATGCCTCCACTTCTCAAACAAACCTGTTGGACTGTAACCTGGTGTCGTGTGACTTCTGACTTTGTCCACCCCAGCGCAACACCGGCACCTCCACGTCATGACATTTCAGCAGACAGAGACAGATGATAGCATGCCAGGGAAAAAGAGAAGCTGACGCTGGGGAACCACAAGCAGGTGGAAGTGGATTGGCTGTGCTGAGCTGAAAGCAGCCCATGTCATGACAGGATCTGGTGTGTGGGAGTGGATAAAGGACATGGAAGGAGCTGTCCAGGCCCTAAAACGAATGAACTTGATATGGAGTCCTGGGGCTGTAGGGTCTCAAAGCGGAATATGAGGTGCTGTTCTTCCAGCTTGCGCTGAGCATCGCTGGAGCACTGCAGCAAGCCTGAGACAGGGATGTTGGCCTGGGAACATGGAAGTGGCAGTGCCAATACAATGTGGAGCTGGAGGAACACAGCACGTCAGGCAGCACCAGAGGGGCAGGACAGTTGACGTTTCGGGCCTCGACCCTTCATCAGGAGTCCTAATGAAGGGTCTAGGCCCGAAACGTCGATTGTGCTGCTCCTCTGATGCTGCCTGACCTGCTGTGTTCCTCCAGCTCCACACTGTATTGACACTGACTCCAGCATCTGCAGTTCTCGCTGTCTCCAACACGGAAGTGGCAGGTAACCAGAAGAAGCTTGGGGTCATTTTTGCAATCCGAATGCAGGTGTTCCACAAAGCAGTCACCCCCCAGTCTGCTTTTTGTCTCCCCAGTGTTAGAGCAGGTAACATTGCGAGCAGCGAAAGTAGGACATGATAGCACTGGAGAGAGTGCAGAGGGCATTTGTCAGAATGCGGAAAGGTTTGGTTTAATGTGGACAATCTGGATAGACTGGGGCTGTTTTCCAGCAATGAAAGTTGAGAGGGGACCTATTAGAGATGTATATGATTATGAGGGGCATGGACAGGAAGACACGTTTTCCATTACTGGATTCTGCAGCATGCACTGCAGAAATTTACCATCTAGAAGGACAAGGGCAGCAGGTACAATGGGAGCACCACCCCCGTGTAAGTTCCCCTCCAAGCCACTCATTGGAAATATCTCGCTGTCCCTTTAATGTCGTTGGGTCAAAATTCTGGAACTCCCGCCCTAACGGCATTGTGGGTCAACCCACAACACAGGGACTGCATTTCAAGACCGTGGTCCATAAAGGCAGCTCACCACCACCTCCTCGAGGGGCACGTAGGGACAGGAAATAAATGCTGGCCAGCCAGCAATGCCCACATCCCATGAGTAAATAAATAAGTGCAAAAACAGATTTAAGGGAAGGGATAGAAGGTTGAGAAGAAAGTTGAAGAGAAGTTTTATTTTTCCACCCACCTGGAGATGTGCGTCTGGAATTCACTGCCTGGTGTCAGGAACTCTAGTAAGATTACAGCAGGATGGGTCAGGAGTTGGAAAACAGAATGAATATCTGGTGGCTGGTGCTCAAACAATGGGCTGAATCGCCTCTTTCTAGACTGTAAATGTGTCAATGAAGTAATCTGAAAGGTGCTGTCTAAGGAGCCTTGGGGAGTCGCTGCGCTGTATCTTGTGGATGGTACACACTGCTGTGACAGAGCGTCAGTAGTGGAGGTTTGTGGTGCCAATCAATTGGGTTGTTTTGTTCTGGATGGTGTCAAGCTTCTCGAATATTTTTGGAGCTGCACCCTATCCAAGCAAGTAAGGAATATTCCATCTGACTCATGACTCGTGTCTTGTCGTGGGTGGACAGGCTTTGGGGTTAGTAGGGCATGGGTTCCCTCATCTGTGGAGATCCCTCAGCAAACGTTGCTCCCTGCTCCACCGTGCCCCTCTATTAAAACCCCTCAGAATGCCCACCCTGTCCACCAATTTTAAATGTTCACATTCCACTGGCCCCGACTGCTATAATTCCTCACCAAGGCTCATACTGTTGGACCGTACGCCATGGAGCTACATTGTCTCAGGCCCACTGCTGTCTCTGTCTGAAACCTACCTCGGATATAAATGGCCTTCACTTGCTTCGGGTCATCGTTCTCCAGCTCAACTTGTACACTGGGTCTGAAGAAGGAGATCTGATCTTTCAGTGGGGGAGCAGAGGAGACGTCCGAGGGAGTCAGAGATTCCATCTCGTCAACTGGGAGGCAAGCACAATGCAAAGTGTGACATGCAACAAGAAATAAGCAGAATTCCTCACAAACATATATCACTCCCATACACAGGTACAGAACCCCGCTCCCACACACATCCTGCTCCTGCACACAACCCCTCTATTGTACACATGGACACACCCTGCCCCGTACATATGTACACATCCAGTGCCCAAATGCACGTCCCTGGCCCTGCTCTCCAGTACACACGTACCCCTGCCCCACCCCGCTTTAGTACACACACGTACACACCCCTACTCTAGTAAGCGCGTGCCCCGCACCCTGCACACATGTACCTCCTCACACATACCCCCCGCATACAGGTACCTACACACACACACACACACACACATGCCCTGCATACATGTACCTCCTCACACACATCCCCCTGCATAGATGTCCCTTCACACACACGCACAAAATAATATCCACTGGGCTGAAACTTGTGGAAGTGACAGAGCGTGTGATTTGTTTCAGGTCCTGCAGCACAGCCTGAGAATGGCTCACATTGACTGATCCCCCGGTTCCCAATTACTCTGGGAGCCCAGTCCAGTGGAATGAAACATACAATGCCAACCAGGGCATGCAGCGCCAGATGGTAAACAATCGCTTACACATCCCACTGACTGTGATTCCCGGGTGTCGCAGAGTCACAATTGGCATCTCCAGGATCTCCAGTCGGTTACAAATTTCAGTGAGGTCATGCTCCAGGTTCCCAGTGCACACGTAGTCCTCTAGAAAAATACAGAAGGAAACACAATTCCGCACTGTTCCAGCAACCATTAGCAGCCATGAAAATGTGGGATATATCAGAGTGTTACAGTGAGGGGTGTGAGGAATATCAGTGTGTTACAGTGAGGGATGTGGGATATATCAGCGTGTTACAGTGAGGGGTGTGGGCTATATCAGTGTGTTACAGTGAGGGGTGTGGGGTATATCAGTGGGTTACAGTGAGGGGTGTGGGGTATATCAATGTGTTACAGTGAGGGGTGTGGGGTATATCAGAGTGTTACAGTGAGGGGTGTGGGGTATATCAGAGTGCCACAGTGAGGGGTGTGCGGTCTATCAGGGTGTTACAGTGAGGGGTGTGAGATATATCAGGGTGTTACTGTGAGGGGTGTGGGGTATATCAGAGTTATACAGTGAGAGATATGGGGTATATCAGAGTGTTACAGTGAGGGGTGTGGGGTATATCGGTGTGTTACAGTGAGGGATGTGCGGTATATCGGTGTGTTACAGTGAGGGGTGTGGGGTATATCGGTGTGT
>NC_063377.1:6080950-6083148 GCF_021869965.1 Rhincodon typus
GGTGTGGGGTATATCGGTGTGTTACAGTGAGGGGTGTGGGGTATATCGGTGTGTTCCAGTGAGGGGTGTGGGGTATATCGGTGTGTTACAGTGAGGGGTGTGGGGTATATAGGTGTGTTACTGTGAGGGGTGTGGGGTCTACCAGGGTGTTACAGTGAGGTGTGTGGGGTATATCAGGATGTTACAATGAGGGGTATGGGGTATATCAGTTTCTTACAGTGAGGGTTATTGGGTATATCAGAGTGTTGCAGTGAGGTATGTTGGGTATATCAGTGTGTTACAGTGAGGGGTTTCAGTGAGAGTTATGGGGTATATCAGTGTGTTACAGCGAGGGGTGTAGGGTATATCAATATGTTACAGTGAGGTGTGCGGGGTATATCAGTGTGTTACACTGAGGGGTGTGGGATATATCAGAGTGTTACAGTGAGGGGTGTGAGGTATATCAGTGTGTTACACTGAGGGGTGTGGGGTATATCAGTGTGTTACAGTGAGGGGTGTAGGGTATATCAGTGCGTTACAGTGAGAGGTGTGGGGTATATCGGTGTGTTACACTGAGGGGTGTGGGGTATATCAGTGCGTTACAGTGAGGGGTGAGGGGTGTGGGGTATATCAGAGTGTTATACTGAGGGGTGTGGGGTATATCAGAGTGTTAAACTGAGGAGTGTGGGATATATCAGAGTGTTACAGTGAGGGGTGTGGGATATATCAGAGTGTTACAGTGAGGGGTGTGGGATATATCAGAGTGTTACAGTGAGGGGTGTGGGATATATCAGAGTGTTACACTGAGGGGTGTGGGGTATATCAGAGTGTTAAACTGAGGAGTGCGGGATATATCAGAGTGTTACAGTAAGGGGTGTTGCGCGGCTGTAACATGGGTAAAATATGCCTACTCACTGGCTCAGAGGCACTGCGGTCAATATTGACGGCCCTGAGCCCTGACCGCTCCTGAACCCGGTGCCTCCATTTCCCTCACATCCCACCCGCTGCTAGGAACCCAACCACATATTGCCTCAACAAACTCATTCCCCTCCCCTCCCCTGCCCTCTAGATCTTCCCCGATTCTCCTCAATCCATGTTCCCCTCCTTCCTCTGGAAACCAACTCTCCTCCCAGTGGGGAATGGTTTCTCCCTCGTTCACCTGTATTGAAACCTGTCCCTTCGTGATTTGGAACACTTCAATTCACAATCTCCACCTGAACCCTCTCTGCCTCTCAGGGGAACTGAATTGTTTGTGTTTTAGTCGATGACCTTTATTTACCAGCAGTCTTTGGGCCCTCTTCCTCTGCCGGGGTGACTGGCTTCTCTTTTATCACTTTCTCTACTTTCTTCCCCATTGTCACTTTCGTCAGCGCGCTGAGGAGACGGACAGAAAGATCACTCAGACACAAGGACAACCAGAAGTACCTCTCCATCACCCTCCCTATCACTCTCTCAGTCTCTCCATCCCCCCCATCTCTATCAACCTGTCCCCCTGCCCATCTCCATCAATCTCCGTTGCCTCCCCACCACTATCTCTCCATCATTCTCTCTGACTCCCTAGCCATGTCTCTATCAAGCGCTCTGTCCCATCCCCACCGTTTCCCCATCAATCACTCCGTTCCCACCGCACTACCTCTCCATCAAGCACTCTCTCACCCCCTCCATTCCTCTCTCTCGATCTCTATCACCACTGTCTTCTCTACCCTTTCTCACTCTCTCACACTCTAGCCCTTCCTCTCTCCCTTGCTATCTCTCTAGACCTTCCTCTCTCCCTCTGTCCTCCCTCTCTCTCCCTCTCTCCCCCTCTCCCCTTCACTCTCTCTCCTTCTCCCTCTCTATCCCTCTCTCTTCCCCCCCTTCTCTCCTTCTCTCTCTATCCCTGTCTCAATCTCTGTCCTTCCCTCCCTCTCTCTCTATCTATCCCTCCCATTCTCTCTCTATCCCTCCCACTCTCTCTCTATCCCTCCCACTGTCTCTATCTATCCCTCCCTCCCTCCCTCCCTCTCTCTCTATCGCTCCCTCCTCTCGCTTTATCCATCCTTCCCTCACTCTCCCTCTATCCATCCCTCTCCCTCTCCCTCCATCCCTCTCCCTCCATCTCGCTCTCTCTCTCTCCCTCTCCCTTCATCTTTCTCTCCCTGTCCCTCCATCTATCTCTCCCTCTCCCTCTCACTCCATCTTTCTCTCCCTCTCCCTCCATCTATCCCTCCCTCTCCCTC
>NC_063377.1:6083648-6086685 GCF_021869965.1 Rhincodon typus
CAGTCTCGCTGGGAGTGGGGGGGAGAATGGGGGACTCAGTCTCGCTGGGAGTGGGGTGGAGAATGGGGGACTCACTTCCGCTGGGAGTAGGGGAGAATGGGCGACTCACTCCCGCTGGGAGTAGGGGAGAATGGGGGACTCACTCCCGCTGGGAGTAGGGGAGAATGGGCGATTCACTCCCATGGAGAAAGGTCAAGTTTAATAGCAGAGATACATTGATGGGTGGAATTTGCATAAACACATAAGAGAGAGAGAGAGGAGTAGGAAGATGGGGGTGTAAGGGTGGAGGTGAAGATGGGTGTCGGGGAGCTGATGCACTTTTAAAAGAAGTGACTGGTGCTTGTTTTGAGTTGTGTTTACACTGCTGCTTTGTTTAAACAGTGAGAAGGGCAAAGGAAAGACAAGCCATCATGGGCTGCTTGAGAGACATTTGGCCAGAAACAGGTTACTGATTGGTTTGTTCGAGTGGGATCAGTTGTGGATGCTGACCCTGGTGACAGCTGTCTGCTTTGCTCCTGTTTTGGCAGTTCATGGCTAAGGGGGTGTAGCCTCCGGCCTGCAGGGAGAACATACACTGATTCTGTCTTATGGCATGGTGGCTCAGTGGTTAGCACCGCTGCCTCACAGCGCCAGGGACCGGGGTTCGACCCCACCCTCGGGCGACTGTCTGTGTGGAGTTTGCCCCACAGTGCAAAGGTGTGCGGGTTATGGTGGATTGGCCGTGGGAAATTGCCCATAGTGTCCAGGGATGTGCAGGTTAGGTGCATTAGTCACTGGAAATGCAGGGTTACAGGGAGTGATGGGTTTGGGTGGGAAGCTCTTCGGAGGGTTGGTGTGGACTCAATGGGCTGAATAGCCTGTTCCCAAACTCTGGGAATTCTGTGGTCTCACTGTCAAAGTAACTGAGGCCTGAAGAAGTGTTAATTTCTCCTGCTGTTTGTTGTCAGAGGTTACTGAGTAACAAAGAGACTTCCTATCTGTTGTACCAGTCACTTTGCGCCTCTTGTGACAAAGCGAAAGGAGCAGGAGAAAGGGGATTGAAGAACAGAAGGTTTTGGGGTTGGGGGGGCAGAGGAAACATCTCATCAAACCTGTGGCCTGGTTCTATTAAACTGTGCTTCCCCAGTATCTTTCTTTCCCTCCTCCCTGTTCACCAATGTTTCATTGGTGACTCTATGTATATGCAGGGGATTTAGAAAGAGTTTTGATGACTGGGCTTTAATGTTGATAGTTCCTTACCTGTGGTGAAAGCCTATTAATTTCAAATAAACACTAGTTTTTGTGTTTTCTGTTGACCTGAGTCACTTTGCATATTTTAATCAGGTCACTAACATTTGAGGTGAGCCTGGAAATCATGAGCCTCGATTATCAGCCACTTTCCCCCAGTGAGTCGTAGAGGAAGTGCTTTCTTTATGGTAAATAAGTTGGAATTGCATTGATGCAAAGTGTATTTTGGCCTTCCTAATGAGAGGATTTGAGTATAGGAGCAGCAATGTATTGGTGTAATTATACAGGAGCATTGGTGAGACCACACCGGGAGTATTGTGTGTGGATTTTGTTCCCATCTGTATTGGAGCAGTGACTCTGAACATCTATATCCCTGACTGTGATTGTCTTTCATTTTCGAGACGGGGGTCCCCTGTGGGACAGTGACTGTGAGATTTGAAGGTTCCCTGTGGGGCAGTAACGCCTGGGATTTGGGGATCCACCCTGGGACAGTGACTCTGGGATTTGGGGGTTCCCTCTAGAACTGTAACTCTGGGATTTGGGGATTCCACCTGGGACAGTGACTCTGGGATTTGGGGGTTCCCTCTGGAATTGTGACTCTGGGATTTGGGGATTCACCCTGGGACAGTGACATCTGTGATTTGGAGAATAGGGTTCCGTCTGGAACATTGTCTCTGGGATTTGGAGAAAAGGGGTTCCCTGTGGGACAGTGACTTTGGGATTTGGTGCTTCCCTCTGGAATTGTAACTCTGGGATTTGGAGAATGGATGTTCCCTTTGGGACAATGACCCTGAGATTTTGGAATGGGGGTTCTGTCTAGTACAGTAACGCTGGGATTTGGAGATGGGGTTCCTTCTCAGACAGTGCCTCTGGAATCTGGAGAATGAGAGACCCTTCTGGGAGAGTGACTCTGAGGATTTGGAGAATGTTTGTTCCCTCTGGGAGAGGGACTCTTGCATTTCGGGGCTCCCTGTGGGACAGTGACTCTGAAGATTTGGAGATGGGGTTCCCTCTTGGACAGTGTTTCTGGAGTCTGGAGAATGAGAGACTCATCTAGGACAGTAGACTCTGGGATTTGGGGGTTCCCTCTGGGACAATGAGTCTGGGATTTGGGGTTCCCTCTGGGACAGTGACTCTGGGATTTGGGGGTTCCCTCTGGGGCAGTGACTCTGAGATTTGGGGATTCCCTTTGGTAGAGAGACTCTGGGATTTGTGGGTTGCCTCTGGGACAGTGACTCTGGGATTTGGGGGTTCCCTCTGGGACAATAGACTCTGGGGTTTGGGGATTCCCTCTGGGAGAGTGACTCTGGGATTTGGGGGTTCCCTCTGGGACAGTAGACTCTGGGATTTGGGGGTTCCCTCTGGGACAATGACTCTGGGATTTGGGGTTCCCTCTGGGACAGTGACTGTGGGATTTGGGGGTTCCCTCTGGGCCAATAGACTCTGGGATTTGGGGATGCCCTCTGGGACAGTGACTCTGGGATTTGGGGGTTCCCTCTGGGCCAATAGACTCAGGGGTTTGGGGATTCCCTCTGGGAGAATGACTCTGGGATTTGGGGGTTCCCTCTGGGACAGTGGCTCTGGGATTTGGGGGTTCCCTCTGGGCCAATGACTCTGGGATTTGGGGATGCCCTCTGGGACAGTGACTTTGGGATTTGGGGGTTCCCTCTGGGCCAATAGACTCAGGGGTTTGGGGATTCCCTCTGGGAGAGTGACTCTGGGATTTGGGGGTTCCCTCTGGGACAGTGGTTCTGGGACTTGGGGGTTCCCTCTGGGACAATAGACTCTGGGATTTGGGGGTTCCCTCTGG
>NC_063377.1:6086695-6091042 GCF_021869965.1 Rhincodon typus
TGGGATTTGGGGATTCCCTCTGGGATTTGGGGATTCCCTCTGGGATTTGGGGGTTCCCTCTGGGACAGTGGCGCTGGGATTTGGGGATCCCCTCTGGGACAGTTAACTTGGGAACTCCGCCCCCTTGTCCTTCTGCCAATGACGTGTGCGTTGTAGGCCCCGCCTCTCCCAGAATCCGCCCGCCCCATGTGCTCTGATTGGCTGGTCGCCCCTGTCAATCAGGCAGGCCACGCCCCGTGCTGCCCGGCCCTTTAAACAGTGCAGCCGCGGCCGCAGGGAGAGAGAGACAGCGCAGCGTCTGAGCCAGAGTCTGTCCCAGAGCCAGTGCAAACCCTCGGTGGTGCCTTGTTGTTGTTGCTGCATTCCTCTGCTGTCCCTGCAAAGGTGAGTGACGGTCAGGGAGGAAGGGAAGGGAAGGGAAGGAAGAGGTGGAGGTGGTGGTAGAGGAGGTGGAGGTGGAGGTGGAGGTGGTAGGGGAGTTCAAGGGGGATGGGGACAGACAAATGCCAGCTCCTGCCCTGACTGTCTCCAGGGGGTGGGGCAGGATTGAGGAGGGTCGCTGTCAGAGGGGGCAAGTGGCCAGGGGCCAGTGGGGAGGGAGGGTGCTGGGGTGGGGGGTGGGGGGGGGTGAAGGGTGACAGTGTATGTGGAACAATAACTGAGGTTGGGAGCTGGAGTGAGATTGTTTTCTCTCTGTCTCTGTCCCTGTCTCTCTCACTGGTAAGGACTTGTGTGTCTCTCTCTCTCTCTCTCTCTCCCTGGCAGGGAGGAGGGAACATTCCTCTCTAACGTACGGTCCCTGTGACTGTTGACGAGAATTGGAGACAGCCCCTGTCCTGGTTTATCAGTGCTGCCTTGACTTTGAGCCTAGCTGGTCCTTCTGCTCACCCCCCTATCGGAACAAAGTACTTTTTTGCTTTTAACTATTTGAGCTTCTGCGTCTCTGTCTCTGTGTGTGTGCAAATCTGCAACCCTGCCACTCCCCAGCCACTCCCTGACTTCAGACCTGACTGTTCACTCCCCATTATGTCCCTAGAGGCTGTTTTTCTTCTCTAAGGTGCTAGAAGATGTAATTAGGCCATTCGGCCCATCAAGTCTGTGCTGCCATTCAATCATGGCTGAGCAGTTTCTCAACCCCACTCTCCCAGTAACCCTTGACAGTCAAGAATCTACCTATCTCCATCTTAAATATACTCAATGACCTGGACTTCACAGTGTTCTCTGGCAGTGAATTCCATAGGTTCTGTGTGTCCCTTCCTCTTGACTGAGAAGACATATTTCTATTGTAATGTGGTTCTCCTTTCCCTCTGATTTTTTAGTTGAACGTGCCCCCTACCCCAGACGCTCGGCATGACATTTCCCAAACCCCTCCCTCGATGCTGTTAGACTCCGACTCGTTAACCCCCCACCCAGCCCTGTCACTGCCTACTCTAGCCAGTCTTTCTCCACTTCCCTGCAGCGGCACATCCTCACCTCAAAGTCTTCCTGTGCATCCTAACCCAGTTGCTCCCTTGTTCTAACCTTCCTGAAGAACACTGCTGCCTCCCCTTGACGAATATTTTCCCTTCAGAGTCTCTCTCTGATTTAATTTGACCCTCCTCCCTAATCTTGTTGAATCGCCCTCTTGAGTGCTTGAAGAGGAGGTGGGGGAGTTGGGTGGGATTTTGGGGTTTAATTAACCCGAAAGGAGCCCCAGGAGTTGGGTTCGGGTGGATGGCAGTGTTTTGGGGATCTGGGCACCTGGTCTTGGAGGGTCACTGTTACCCCATACGGTGCCATTCCTCGATTTTATACAGGTTCTAGTCGGACCACTCACACACTCTCTCTCTCTCCCCGCTCCACCTCAGATCTAAAGATGCAGACCCCGGGCCAGAAACGAGGTAACCGTTCGAATGCCTCCACCCCGCTGAGTCCCACCAAGATTAGCCGGCTGCAGGAGAAAGAGGACCTGCAGAACCTGAATGACCGTCTGGCAGTTTACATCGACAAGGTGCGCTCCCTGGAGGCAGAGAATGCTGGACTGCGCCTGCGAATCTCCGAGTCCGAGGAGATCACCAGCCGCGAGGTGGTCAACATCAAGGCCATGTATGAGAACGAGCTGGCGGATGCCCGCAAGACCCTGGACAACGTGGCGAAGGAGAAAGCCCGCATGCAGCTGGACCTTGGCAAGCTCCGTGAGGAGTTCAACGAGCTGAAGACGCGGTAGGTCGTCCCACCTTCTCCCCACATGCCACAAACTTCCTCACTGCCCTCTCTCCACTCTCTAAAGTCAGCGCTACGTGCCAAATCTGTGTTGTTTTCCCCTACACCCCCCCCCCCCCCATCTCTGTCACCTCCTCCCCGCCCCCTATACCCCCCTCCCTATCTCTGTCACCTCCTCCCAGCCCCCTAGACCCCTCCAATCCTGGCCTCCAGCAACCCCCAATTCCCTTTGCTCTCCCACTTGGGGGCTGTACCTTCAGCTGCCTTGATTGGGAGTTGGGGGTGGCTAAGGGGCTGAGCTTGGGAATCCCCTCCTTAAATCTCTCCATTTCTTCCTTTCCCCTGCCCCCTGCACCCCCCGCTCCCAGTTTTAAAGCTCCTCTTCACAACTGAACCTATGACCAAGCCTGCTTCCATCCCCATCCCTAACTTAAATCCTCCACCCCAGCTCATGGTTCTGTGGATCTGATTTTGTTCTCTAATTGGTTTTGAGGCAAAGTGCAAACTTCGAGAGTCACAGTCCCATCGGCCCCTCATCCCTGGTCAATCTGTCAGGTCCCTCGAACTCTGTCAGTCCCTCCTGAACTGGAGCAATGCCGAGGGGTGGGTGTATTTCCTCCCCAAGGATGTGGGGTGGGGTGGAGTGTGGTGTAGGGGTGTGGGAGCATGATGATGGGGAACTAATCGGTGAGTTTGTACAGAGGGCCAGGCCTGATCGGGGGTGGGGGGTATGAATGGCCTCCTGGGTTTGCTGATCCTCCAGTAGGACACTGTCCAGATACAGTAGCACAAACTCCCTGTTGGAGTGAGAACAACATCACTGTCCCATCGTGGGATGTACTCTGGTCTGTTCCTGTTGTCTTCATAGTCACGGAGATTGTGGCTGCTCGGGACAGGCTGAGATTGTCGTAGCATGTCCTCTGTCTGCTCTTTGGAAAAATAGATGTTGTCTCTCTCTCTCTCTCGGTAGAGACTGGGGGATAGGTAGTGGGAGGCTAGAGGGGGTGTTTAGGGGAGGCTGGAGCGGGTGACTGTGTCTCTCTGACCCCCCACAAACCAGAGATGCTGACCTGTGAACCTGGGGGGCTCAGTGTCTGGTAGTGCAGCTCGGCCTTGTAGCACTCCTCCGTGGGGTGTGACCCTGGACCGAGGTGGGGGGTGGGGGTGGAATCCTGCCTCGCCATGCAACATCCCCACCAGCATGTGTGAGAGGTGGGAGGCGCCTCCCGAACAATGTTTGGCCCCTTTCCCTGTGTAATGGCCCAATCCATTTCTCGGGGATAAGGATGGCATTTTGAGGGAACGTGGGGCTCTGGTATAAACCTTGTTCATTTGCAGCCGGGTGATACCAGTGCATGTAGAAACAGACATTGTCTGTCCCTGCAAAAGTGACACTCCAGCTCCCTTTTTATTTTAAATTGCCTTGTCTTAAATTTCTCCTTTTAAAGCACAAACTGACAAGCCTTTCACTTTCTGTGCCAACCTGTTCTGCTACACAGCCTGAACATATGTGCCCTGTGCTGCTTTGAGAGTCGCAGTTTTGGACGGGGTGGGTGCCAGGTAGATTCTACTCCCCACCCCACTGAATCATTTGGGGGTCTTGAAGGGTTAAATCATCATGTGTTTAATTGTAAACTGAAATTATATTCCGGGAATCTCAAAGATTAGAGGCTGCTTTCATCAAAGCTTCCTATCTCCTTAGAGGGATGGGATGGACGGAGAGGAACAAGGCTTTTTTATCCCATATCACCAGAGTTTGCTGGGAGGGTCGGGGCAAAGTCTTAAAAATTCAAGTCTGACCCTTTGTTTCCTCATTTTCACTCCTACATCTCGGCGTGTGTTTTATTGAGGGTCGGGGGTAGGTGGGTGCAGTCTGGACTTCAGTGCCATTAAACAGGAGCAGGATTAATACGGGAGCAATGAATTCACCATCTGGGAGACGGACAGACTCCCTTTGTTAACCAGAGGGACATCAGACAATTGGGAAGTTGCAGGGAAATGGATTGACAATTGTCCATTACCTTATTGGGTGACACAACAGGCTCGAGGGGTTGAATGGCCTCTGAATACCCTCCCCTTTTTAAATAGATTGGGAGAATGGGATTGGACTGGGTGGGATATTAAAAGGTGAAGGGAGTGAGGGGG
>NC_063377.1:6091052-6097064 GCF_021869965.1 Rhincodon typus
AAAAGGTGAAGGGAGTGAGGGGGAGACTGGGATTGGACTGGGTGGGATATTAAAAGGTGCATCAGAGTGTAGTTGAGGGATAGTGACTAGTTGGGATCCAATGAGGCAAATCCCCTGTTTCTCCATGGGCTGTTTTGGATATCGAGCCCTCATAGTTTGTACATGTCTGTGAACGCATTGTAAACACATTTATTTTCCAACTTTGCAAATGACACAAATGTGAGATCAAAGAACTTTTTTTTTTTTTTTTGGCCCTTTTTGGAAATGGTACTCTAGCTGCTGGGGTTTATAAAGTATTTTACTGAGTCGGTTGTATCTGGAATGAGCCGGATACTGGCTCCCAGTGACAGGTTTATCCTGGGATTGGTACAGATTCCTTCAGGAATATCCCTTACTGGCTGACTTGTTCTATTGGTGACTGTTGGCACATCCACGATACAGCTCAAGTCTAAACTCCCTCAAGTCACCCCTCACCCCTCACCCCCCACCCCCCTCCGCTGTACTCGCCGACTCCTCCCCCCAACCTTTTAAATTTCTCCCCCATTCTTTTCCCATCTGGACCCCCCCCCCCCTGTCTCTGTCACCCCCCACACCCCTTCCCTATCCCTGTCACCTCCCTCCGGCCCCCTACACCCCCTCCCTATTTCTGTCACCCCCTCCAGCTCCTCTGCCCCCCTCCCTATCCCTGTCACCTCCCTCCAGCCCCCTACACCTCGTGTCTGCTCGCTGAGGCCTGGCCAGGGTCAGGCAGGGCATGTGGATCATGAGCCCTGGTGTGTACCCAGTTACTCCCTCCCCTCTCTCTATACATTGCCCTGTGGCACCTTGCCCTTGCCCTCTGCCCCTCTCTGCCTGAAATCCTTTTGAGTGAATTGCAGTGGGACTGGATTAATTTGTCAAGGTGACTGTGACATTTTGCATAGCTTTGGGATTTTTGCATAGCTTTGGGACTTTTGTCTCCAACTTGAAACTGAAAGCATTTTATAATAGTCACATCCTGACATTCCTGCAGTGGTGGGGGTGAGTTTTTTGGCGTGCCTGGGACTGTTTGCTCTCCTGAGCTCTCATTAAATCCAACCTTGCAGATATAAATGCGGTGGCAGTTCGGAGTTAAATCCCACCACATTTTCTACCCCCCCCACCCCCACCCCCCAGGGTTTGATCCTGCAGAGAAATGGGGCATTGGGTTCGTCACTGGTTTTACAGGGTGTGTTTGTAGCCCTCTGATGGTGTAGATATGGGGCACGGATGTATGGAACCCGCCAGCCTGTGCTTGAGAGGGGGGGGGTGGGGGGAGGCCTGTCCCCCAGTGAAGCCCCTGCGTGTGCAGGGTTGGCGCATGACCAGGAGGAAAGGGTTGAAGCAGACAGGCTGGTAAACGTTGCCCCCTCCAACTCCTTTCCCATTTCGGAGCTTGTAGATGCTGAGCCTTGACACACAGAGAGAGGCTTGTGACCATTTGGTCTGGCCCAGCCCTTGAACAATTCATTCATTGAAGCTTGTCTCGGGTGATGCCAATAGAAATTCTGTTGGCAATGTTTTATTTTTTTGTTAAGGCATCTGACAGTTGTTTGAAAGTGAAATGGCACACTTGGAATTCTGTGTGTGCGTGTCTATCTCGCCAACCCACACTGTACACCCACATGTTGTGGCATCTGTCACCCGCATTGGCATAGGCACAGAGACTCCTTTCCCTGCTGCTGTTGTTGGGGGTGGTGGGGGGGACCCCATTTTCCTTCCCTCTTGGCGCCTGGTGGGTGAGGGGTCTGCCTCTGGCCTCTTCATTCCGAGCTGAGGACGTGGGCTGGTGGCAGGAGTGTCCTCTGTGGCCCCTTTAAGTTGGGGAGGGGTGTGGAGGGAACAACGGTTGGCCGTTGCTAGTTTGGGAAGAGGATTGCATCAGCTGCGGGGCAATTGTATCCAAGACCTGGACGTATTTTCTATGTCTGCATCTCCCTCTGTGTGTGTGTGTGTGTGTCTCTCTCTCTCTCTGTGCCACTACCTGCCAGAAAAGCAGACCAAAGTCAACGCTGACGACAACGCATAACAGGTTATAGACCAGCTTGGGCCTTCCGTGTTTCTTTTTTAAATTCCCTCTTGTGTATTTGGCAGACAGAGCCCCAGTGTTGATGTGTCTGGTTACCAGGTGGGGAATGACGTAGATCTTAGTGTAGCTGAACAGGCAGAGGTACACACACTCTCTCTCACACCTTTTTTCCCTCTCTCAATCTGCCACATTGTGGGGGGGCATCTGTTTTGGGGCCCTCTTCATGGGGTAGGGGGGACATTTGCTGCCCCCCCCCGCCCTCCCTCATTGAGAAGGTTGGGGGTGAGCTGCCATCTTGAACCACCGCAACAGCACCCCTCCCCCACCCACCCCTGTTTGGTATAGGGACACCCCGCACAGTGGGGTTTGACCCAGAAAGAAAAGCCAATCTATTTCCAAGTCAGGATCGTGTCTGTGTGTGTGTGGTACTTGCAAGGGGCTGGTGTTCCCGTGTATCTGCTGCCCTTGCCCTTCTAGGGGTTTAAAAGTCATGGGTTTAGAGGGTGCTGTCCAAGGAGCCTTGTAGACGGTACACACTGCTGCGACTGAGCGTCGGTGGTGGGGCGAGTGGGTGCTTGTGGATGTGGTGCCAATCCAAGGCAGGAGGGGTGCTGCTTTGTCCCTGGACGATGTTGACCTTCTCGAGTGTTTGTTGGAGTTGCCCCCCCCATCCAGGGCAAGTGGGGGAGTGCGGTGGAGTCTTCCCTCACGCTCGGTCCTTGTCAATGGTGGGGTCCAGATGTCTCTGGCGCGCTCTCTCCGCCGTGTTGGGGACTCCCTGCTACCCCCCACCTCCATTCCGAGGCAGGAGATGGTTCGGGAGAGCGAGTTCGGAATGTATGCTCCCGCTTTGGCAGTTTCGTTTGAAACGAAGTGAGACAGCTGAGCCAAGCATCCCCATTGGCAACGGGTTTCATGATTTGGTTTTGAGGTTGGAGCTGGCCACAAGTCAAACAAAGAAAAAACACCCCTTTGAAAGCCAAGGCATCCATTTTGGATGAGACATGAAACAATAGGATCCCAGTGTGGTGTTTCTTCTTTTTTTTTTCAAAACATTTGTAAAATGGTTCCTCCTATGTTTTTAAGTGCTGTTCGGGCCTTCTCTGGGAGTGCGGGGAGGCCTGGAAACTTGCGCAGTGCTTTTTTTTTGTCTGTCTGTCTGTTTCTGAGACGAGAGCCACATGTTTCTTTTCCTTTTTAAAAAGGAAAAGATTGAAAGTAGGCCATTCAGCCCCTTTTTCCAGTCAGCTGCCCCCATTTCAATAGGATCTTCCAACCCGCTTCTTCCCCCCCCCCCCCCCCCCAAACCAATTCGGGAAAACATCCAATGTTCTGGCCCCAACTGCTTTCTGTGGCAGAGAATTCCACAGGATCCCTGCTCTCTCTGATTTTTTTTTTTTTTTTCGAAGACGATGTTTTCTCCTCCTCTCAGTCCCACTGTGACCCCCTGGTTGTGGACCCCCACCCCCAACCCCGTGTCATCAGGAACATCCCTTTTTCCCTTGTCCAATCCTGTTAGAATTTTACTGAGAAGCAGGAATAATGGGAAGGGAACAGACTGTCCTCTGAGGACCCGTATCGGGATGGCTGGGGTTGGGTGATGTTTCCAAGTCTCTGGAAAGCGTTGAATTCATCACTTCCAATCGTGCTGGATTGCCCAGTCTGCTTCAACAGAGCTGGGAGAGAGTGAGCTGCAGGATTGAGAGACGGGGTACAGAAATACAGAGCAGAGTTTCATCATTTGTCTCCCTCTCCTGCAGGGCTGGGCCAAAGACAGAGACTGAGGAAGGGGGTGTCTCGGAGGAGAATTCTAAAAGCCAGGGTCAAACGTCACTTGAGATACTGGGTGAGCTGGGAGGTGCCTGGTTTCTGCGTCTGAACAGTCTGATCTATCCATGTGTCGAGTTAGATAGTGAAAGAATGTCAGTAGTTTACAGCAGGATTGCAAGTCTCCAGTTTAGCACGGGCACCCTGTCTCCAACATTCCCCAGCCCTGGCTTTTGTACTCCTTCCCAAAGTCTGGATTCCGAAACTGGCTCGTGATGATCCAGTTCGGAGCGTCACTGAATAGTTCAGGAAGATCCTGCGCTAAACCTCCAGTCCTGGATGGAGCCCTGAAGCAGGCATGCTTCACATTAACAAAAGCAGTGGAAAGAGAGGGATTGGCGTCTGTGCAGCTTAAACACTATCCCACAAATAAAATCCCAAACACTCACAATCACACACAGTCTGTCTCTCTGGCTGTCTGTGTCTGTCTCTCGCTCTCTGTGTCTCTCGTCAGAAGGACAGATGGGAAAACTGGTGTCTGGTCTGTGTGTGTGAGAGAGAGACAGCATCCATCTCTCTCTGTCTGCAGGCTCTAGCTGTTTTCCCCACTCTCTGATACTCCTGGCACTTGCAGCTTTCTAACCCACTGTGGCTCAACCAATCTGAGGGCTATTGCCAGGCAGAATTTCCTTTTAACCTTGAACAGTCGGCAATACCACCCTAGGCGGGTGCAGTTGGATCTGGAGCTGGTATGAGGTCATGGTGTGTGTGGATCCGAAGCAGTGCAAGATAGTAGGAGCAGAATTAGGCCGTTTGGCCCATCCAGTGTGGAATCATGGCTGACATGTTCCTCAACCCCGTTCTTCTGCCTTCTCTCTGTAACCTATGATCCGCTTAACAATCAGGAACCTATCTACCTCTGTCTTAAATACACTCACTGACTTTGCCTCAGAGGGCTGTGGAGGCCATGAGTTCCACAAATTTTCCCCCCCCCCCCCCCCCCCAACGACTGAAGAAATTGTTCCTCATTCTCATTTCCATTTCCAAAGGGTCATCCCCTCACCTGGAGGCAGTGCTCTCGGGTCCTAGTCTCTCCTACTCGTGGAAATGTCTTCTCCACGCCCACTCTATCCAGGGCCTCCCGGTGTTGTATGCCTTTCAATCCTTCTGGACTCCAAGTACAGAGCCACAGTCCTCGACCTCATGACAAGTCCCTCATGCCCCTGAGGGTCCTTGTAAAACCTGCTGTGGACCCCCTTTCCCAGTCCGGCATATCTTTCCTTTAGGTACAGGCCCCAAAACTGCTGACGATATCCCAAGTGCAGTCTGACCAGAGCCTTGTACAGCCTCAGCGATACTCTGGGCAGGGGGGGTGGGGGTTGGCTTCAGTTGGAACTGGAGTTAGCGAAGGTGGCAGGAGAGTGGGGAGAATGGGTTGCGGGGCGAATGGTGGTAGTTTGGTTGCAGTTTTAAAACCGAGCTGCCTTGCAGCTGTTTTGAACCCTCCTTATCACTGGGCACTGGTGAGTTTAGTCACCCTGGGGCAGGGGAATTGTCAGAGGATTGAACAACCAGATAAGGCTGTGGCAAGGCCTTGTCCTGTTTCCACATCCCAACAAAACCACTCTCTCTCTCTCTCTCTCTCTCTCTCTCTCTCTCTCTCTCCCTCTCCCTCGATGTTAATTTTTAAAATGAGGATCTATTATTAAACATGTCCGAGCCAGTATCCGTTCCAAGCGAGAGGTTAAACAAAGCTCTTCTGGAATACCTAAGTTGAACATATGACTGGGCTCGGTGCAGCCTAGCAACCAATGGCCTGTGTTTGAGAACAGACGGATGTTGTGCCTCAGGAGAGAGGTGCCCACAGCTGGGAGCTGTGGGATCACACTGTGCACTGTCAGAGCAGGATAGGAGGGGTCCACACAGGGCACCTTGCGCCAGCAAGCTGGGGAGGTTAGACATCACCGCTATCCGTTACTCAGCACAGAGCAGGCTATTAGTACACTCAAACATCCCCCATGGATCAAACCTCTTCACTCCCACCTGACACCATTTACCTCCCTCCTCCCTCCTCCCTCCTCCCACCTCTTTTTTTTCCCCCCCCCCCCCCCCAATGCCCCTTCCTATCTCTGTCACCTCCTCCCAGCCCCTCCCACCCTTCCTATCTGTGTCACCCCCTCCCTATCCCTGTCACCTCC
>NC_063377.1:6097164-6097579 GCF_021869965.1 Rhincodon typus
CGTCTACGTCCTGCTGTAATTTGAGGCTGTTTACCCACCACGCTGATATTTGTGTTGTCTGTGAGATACAAGAGGGTGCTAATGATGGTATCTCGGTGTGTACACGGGCTGCCCAGGGGAGTTGGATGAGTTTGTGAGTTGGGGTTGTGTGCTGTGTGTGTTCCAGTTGGACCTGGCCCTCAATGATGCGAAGAAGCAGCTCCACGATGAGATGTTAAGGAGAGTGGAGAGTGAGAACCGAGCTCAGACCCTGCAGGAGGAGCTCGACTTCCAGAGGAACCTGTACGATGAGGTTAGAGTCAACGCCATAGGTGCTGCCATCTTTTTTTGTTCGCGCCGAGTCGCTCGCGCTGTGGTTCGCGCCGAGACGCTCGCGCTGTGGTTCGCGCCGAGACGCTCGCGCTGTGGTTCGCGC
>NC_063377.1:6098079-6106725 GCF_021869965.1 Rhincodon typus
CCCCGACTCCCAGCGAGACTGAGGCCCCCCATTCTCCCCTCACTCTCCACAGGAGTGAGTCCCCCATTCTCCCCTCACTCTCCACAGAAGTGCGCCCCCATTCTCCCCCCACCCCACTCCCAGAGTCGCGGATGAAATTTAATTTCAATGAATCGAATCTGGAATCGGAAGCTAATCTTGGGGGTGGTGACCATGACGACCGTCATCAACTCGGTGGGGGGGGGGGGGGGGGGGGAAAACCCCCCATCGGGGGTCACCAGTGGGGGGGAAGGAAATCTGTCATCCTTACACGGTCTGGGCCTACACGTGACTCCAGACCCCACACAGCAATGGGGTTTGATTCTTAACTGCCCTCCGAAACAGCCCCAAGGGGCAATTAAGGACGGGGCAACAGCTGCCAACCTTACCCACATCCTTCCAATGGATTAATGAAAAGAATATTCTTTGCGAAAATGTTTTCACTGGCTTTGTCCCAACTGCACCCCCTGCAGTGAGAGACTGTGTGTGGAGATACGGTGCGAGAAAGTTGGGTGCTTCGAGGCCAGGCTTGTTGGTTATCTTCCCATTACACACCGTTACAGTCACAAATTCAGAGTGTATCGGAAAGCTCTTGACTTCCCTGGATGGCTTCAGCTCCAATGATGCTCAGGATTAAGGGGGATTTACTCGTGGGATTGCCATAGGGACCAATGCTGGGGGCCACCACCATTTACAATATATTCGTGATCTGATTTGGTTTGATTGTCACATGTACCTAGGTACAGTGAAAAGTTTTGTTTTGCATGCAGTACAAGCAGATCCTACCATACAAAGTGCATTAGGGTGATAGAACAGAGCGAGGAATACAATGTTACCGATGCAGAGAAGGTCCACAAAGAGCGAGATCAACATTAAATTTAAAATTTGAGAATTCCGTTCAGAAGTCTAATAACAGCAGGGAATTCTTGAATCTGTTGGTCCATGTGTTTAAGCTTCTGTATCTTGTGCCCGCTGGAAGAGGTTGGAAAAGATTATAACCAGGTTGGGAGGGTGTTTGATGATGTTGGCCACTTTCCCAAGGCAACAGGAAGTGTAGATGGTGTCAACGGATAGAGGGTTGGCTTGCATAATGGGCTGGGCTGTGTTCACATCTCTCTGCAGTTTCTTACAGTCCTGGGCTGAGCAGTTGCCATACCAGACTGTGACATATCCAGATAGAATGCTTTCTGCAATGCACCTATAAAAACTGGTATGAGTCTTTACCGACTTGCTGAACTTCCTAGCCTCCTGAGGAAGTAGAGACGTTGTTGTGCTTTCTTGCATACGTGTGGGTGGACCAGGACAGATCATTGGTGATCGTCACTCCTAGGATCTTCAAGGACTTGAATGGGTAAAGTCCAGTAAAGCTTCTATTAGCCAGGACCAGGAGTGTGCTGACTGATCAAATATTCTGGATAATCCAGAGGTCCACATAATCGATGCTAAAACACACTTGAAGTAATAGAAACGCAACACAGGGGGTATACACCACACTGCCATACTTCACTCACAGCGTAAGTCACTTAAATAATAAAACAATTTTGCCTTAAATAAAACTTAAAGGCAGTAACAAAAACACAGAAGTTGCTGGAAAAGCTCAGCAGGCCTGGCAGCATCTGTGAAGAAAAAGAATCAGAGTTAACGTTTTGGGTCCGGTGACCCTTCCTCAGAACTGCAGTAAGCCTTCTCACTCACACCCTCAACTGACTACTCAGATGTCGCAGTATTTGAGGAGACGTTGACTTGAAATTGAAGTCAGCCTGGACTTGCGATGTGAGTACATGTGATAACAAAGTCAATTCTAATATTTATTACTTCATTGACAGGATGAGGGCTTCGCTGACCAGGCAGCATTTATTGCCCATCCCTAATTGCCCAGAGGGTAGTTAAGAGTCAACCACATTGCTGTGGGTCTGGAGTCACATGTAGGCCAGACCAGGTAAGGATGGCAGTTTCCTTCCCTAAAGGACATTAGACAGGCTCCTTAGACAGCACTTTCCAAACCCGGGACCTCTACCCCACTGGAAGGACAAGGGGCAGCAGGTACAGGGGAACACCAACCCCCTGCAAGTTCCCCTCCGAGCACCCCACAGCCCGATGTGGAAGTATATTGGCCGTTCCTTCAGGGTCAAAATCCTGGAAGGTCCCTCCCTAACGGCTCTGTGTGGAGTGTCCCGACACTACACTGAGGGAGCTACAGTGATTCAAGACGGCAGCTCACCCCCACCTTCTCAAGGAGTGCAATTAGGGATGCAGCTAGAGACACCCACATCCTAAAACACCCCCCTAAACAAGGTACTGCCTGCTGTGACAATCAGCACTGGCAGTAAGAGGTACAGCTGACAGTATAACTCCGAGCCAACGCTGAATGATAGGAGCTTGCACAGCGATCAGCGAATCTGACTGAAACAGCACCAGGTCTGTTCATATCTCCCAACACCGAGTTGGCATGGTGGGGGCACAGGTGGGGGCACAGGTAGGGGCAGGGGTGACTTGCCAGAGCTGGTCCTGAGGTTTGGAAATTTTCCCAGAGACCGATTATTTTGTGGGACCAAGCAGAGAGTGAGACGAACCTCATGTCCCGAGTCCACAGCTTCGTTGGAGGCTGGGGAGGAGGCTGAGGGTCTGGGCCGGTCAAAACTGAGAGAGGTTGGGGTGGGGTGGGGGGGGGGGGGGGGAGGATGGTGGCACCGTGGTGTGGAGGGATCTGCCTGGTGGGTGGGGAAGGCGGTCGAGGAGGGCAAGGCAAAATAAGCTGGTCATGGGATATAGATAATGGGCATAGAGGAGGTGCAACTGGCAGAACCATCAGTGGGGCGTGGACAGTATAGAAACATTGAGAATTAGTGCAGGACGAGGCCATTCGGCCCCTCCAGCCCGCCCCGCTCTTCAACAGGATCGCAGCCGATCATCCAACTTGGTCCCCTGCTCCCCGCTTTGGTCCCTTTGGCCCTGAGATCTATATCCGACTCAGTGTTCCGGCCCGCTTCCTGATCATAGCACCATAGAACCCCTACAGTGTGGAAACAGGCCCTTCGACCCAACAAGTCCACACTGGCCCTTAGAGCATCTCACCCAGACCCATCCCCATATACCCCACCTAACTTACAAATCCCTGAACACTCCAGACAATTTAGCACGGCCAATCTACCCTAACCTGCACACCTTTGGACTGTGGGAGGAAACTGGAGCACCCGGAGGAAACGCAGATACGGGGGAGAATGTGCAAACTCCACACAGACAGTCAGCCAAGGGTGGAATCGAACACGGGTCCCTGGCACCGTGAGGCAGTATTGCTAACCACTGAGGCACCGTGCCGCCCATTCCTGTGGCAGAGAATCTCACAGGCTCCCCACTCTCTGGGTGAAAACATTTGTCCCCGTCTCAGTCCCACCCCATCTCCTACAGACTGTGACCCCCTCTGGTTCTGGAGTCACCCCCCCAACCCCTGCCAGTCATCGTTCCTGATTTTCCTCCCCCCCCGTCTAGTCCTGTTAGAATGTTATAGGTTTCTATTAGTAACTCCCCCACCCCCCTCATTCTTCTAAACTCCCAGTGACTATAGTCCTAACCAACCCAGTCTCTCTCCCTATGTCAGTCCTGCCACCCCAGGAATCAGTCTTTGTTGCACTCCGGCTGTAGCCAGAGAACACCACCCACCCCCCAATTCCTTGGAGAAGGAGGACAAAGCCATTCACAGTACTTCAGGGGTCTCACAACTGCAGCAAGATATCCAGCTCCTGTACTCCAATCCCGGTCCGAATTAATATCCTTCTCTTCACCCCTTTACGTCCTGGCATGGGACGTGGGCGTCACTGGGGAACCCATCATTTGTTACCCATCTCTGTCCCTAATCGCCCCCTTGAACTGTGTGCCTCGCTCGGGGGCCCAAATCAGACGGCAGTTAAGAGGCCACCCCGTCACTGTGGGGCCTGGAGTCATGTTTATCCTCTTGGCCCGCGCGAGCCTCCAGTCACCCTGGTGACGAATTCCCCGGGATATTCCAGCCGCATCCCCATCTTCCACTGAGGTTTTCCAACCGCATTTGCCGTCTTGCGTTCGGAGGCATGCGGGTTTTAGGGAGGGGGGTGTGGGGGCCCGAGAGGGGCTACACAAATGCCAGCATTTTGTCTGCAAACCACCACTTGGCTACCCATCTTAATGTTGGCACAGGGAACGTAAATCCATCAGGGAGCTAGGCCCGACACCAGACATCTGGGGGATTGTGAGCTGACTAACTCTGCCACTCTGTCCTTCAGGGAGGCAATGGCCTAGTGGTCTTATTAATCCAGAGACCCAGGTAATGTTCTTGGGACCTGGGCTCGAATCCCACTACGGCAGATGGTGAAATTTGAATTCAAACTTTAAAAAAAACCTGGTAATTAAGAGTCTAATGATGACCATGAATTGATTATCGATTGTTGGAGAGACCCATCTGGTTCACTAATGCCCTTTAGGGAAGGAAAGTGCCATCCTTACCTGGTCTGGGCCTACATGTGACTCCAGACCCACAGCGGTGTGGTTGACCCTTGACTCTGGACAGTTAGGGATGGGCAATAAATGCCAGGCCTTGCCCACATTCTGTCGATCAATGAATTAGAAAAAGTTTGCTCGTGAGGTTGTTTCAGAGATAGTAGGAACTGCAGATGCTGGAGAATCTGAGACAACAAGGTGTAGAGCTGGATGAACACAGCAGGCCAAGCAGCATCAGAGGAGCACGAAGGCTGACATTTTGAATTTCGATCCTTCTTCAGAAAATACTGCTCTGATGCTGCTGTGTTCATCCAGCTCTACACCTTGTTATCTCTTATGCTCGTGAGGTTTGGTGGTTGACACCTCCCTAGGGTTTGGTGAGATCTGTCGCGGTGAAGGTTAGCAGAGAGGCAGCCCTTAGGGCTGTCCCTCAGTAGACGAAGCAGCTGTTGGATTGGCGGGGGGGGGGGACTCACTTTCTATCCTCCATCTGGTTACCCTCACACTCCCTCCTCGCCTCGCCCTCCCAGCAACAGACTGCCGACTGAGATTAGGGGCCCAGCCTCTGATCCATTCCCAATTCTCAAGAATGATGACTTGCACGGTCCTCAAGATAACTTCCTAATTCTGTGTTGTTCTGCTCTGCCATTCGCTGTTTCGAAACTGGCTGGCTCTGTCTGTAAACATTTATCACCCGCTCCCCGAGGACGTGCGGGTGAGCTGCCATCTTGAACCCCCCACTTTTGGTGTAGGGACACCCCGCACAGTGCCATTGGGGAGGGAGTTCCAGGATTTTGACCCGATAGCACACAGACTGGGACTCTCTACCTGAAAGGATGGTGAGACCAGATTGAGTGGGAACTTCCAACAGGGGCGCGGGGTTTAGGAATGGAGAAATATTCGACACAGAGAAGGATTTGCAGGGTATGTGGGGGATGGCAAGTGAGGGAGAGAATGGAACTCATTGGAGGATTTGATTGAAGAGGTGGCACCTAGAAAATAGGAGGAGGAGTAGGCCATTTGGCCCTTGAGCCTACTGCCCCATTCTATAGGATTGTATTCTATGGATTTTAACCTCAACCCTACATTCCTGTTCACCCCCACCTTCAGGATAACCTTTTGTCCCCCTGGGAGGCAAGAATCAAAACAAAGTTTCTACTTGCTTCTCAAGGCAGAGACTCAATCCATAAGATCCAGGAGCAGAATGAGTCCATTTGGCCCATCGAGTCTACTCTGCCATTCGATCACGGCCGATCTGTTTCTCAATCCCATTCTCCCGTCCTCTCCCCATAAACCTTGTGGAGAAAAATCCCAAAAAAAAAACACTCCTATCCCAGAATCTCCCACGTTAATGATCCTTTACCAGCCTCTTTTTCTCGGGCTTCTGAGACTGTTTGTGACTCCTTTCTGAGTGCACTGGTATGACCCTCTCACCATCCCAAAACTTTAAGCTTTCTCTTTTGTACAACTTGAAGGATAATATCCAACATCTCCTGGCAACTCCAACACACTTCTGTTGATGAAGTAAGGGACGGGTATCCCCGATCTGACTTACAAGGGGAAGCTGTTTTCCTTTCTGAATTGAACTCTGATGCAGCAAAACCTTCTGCCCTCTGACCAACGCTCAATATATCTACTCTGCCTGTCACAACCCCAACAGTATAATCAGTTTGGCCTGTCAACATGACCCAGTTTCTCCCACACACTGTATTCACATCCTTTCTTGGGAGTGAAGTCTTTAAATTTTTTTTATTCATACAGGGGACAAGGACGTCACTGGCTAGGCCCCAGCATTTATTGTCCATCCCTAATTGCCCAGAGGGCAGTTAAGAGTCAACCCCATTGCTGTGGATCTGGAGTCACATGTAGACCAGACCAGGTAAGGATAGCAGTTTCCTTCCCTAAAGGACATTAGTGAACCAGATGGGTTTTTACCAACAATTGACAATGGATTCACGATCATCGTTAGATGATTAATCCCAGATATTTTTTGGATTCAAATTCCAGTATCTGAAGTGGCAGGATTTGAACCTGGGATCCCAGAATATTATCTGGATTAACAGCCCAGCAATAATACCACTAGGCCATCGCCCTCCCCTATATTAACTTTCTCTTGTTCCAAATTGACTTTCTGACCTTCCAGAGAAAAAAAACACAAAACTTCGCAGAACAGACCCAAATCCATCCGCCTCTATTTCGAAGATATTAAGCCCATTTATCACACAGCATCCCATCACCCAGCATCACCACGGAGATCCTCAGGACCAGTCTGACTCCTCCCAGTATGGGATTTTTACTGGAAGCCTTCAATGTCCGCTTTGGGGCCTCACTTTAATGACAGAGCCCTCATTCACACGCCCCTCCCACACCCCCCACCCGACTTTCTGAACTTGTCCGCGTGACATTGAACTATCTCGATCTCGGCTCAACAGCCAACCTGCATTGGTTCGGCACCATTCCCGCTGTAAGATGTTCCAAGCCGCGCCCCCAGTGGAATGCGCCAGGAGGCGCTGGAGTGGCCACCTTTGGCTGTCTACGCTCCCATCACTTGGGGGTGGTGGGATGTGGGAGGGGCGAGCCAAGCGGCGCACAGCAAGATCCCACAACGAGAGCTCCCCCCCTCCCCACCCCCGCTGCCCCTCCACCGAACACGACCCCTCTCCTGACACACAGGCCAATCGTGTGGCATCGCGGGGAGATGGTGGGCACCGGGGCCAACCAGGGATTGACAGGAGGCTGTCTGTGCCACCCACTGTCCTCTCCACCTCCGTCAGTTTGCTGGGTGGGGTGGTGTTAGCCCTGCAGGGGCGCTGGGAGGTGGGTGAATTCCAACATCGGCACAGAGAGAGAGAGAGAGAGAGACGGCAAATAAATACCAGCGGCGGCAAAATGAGAAACAGATTCCACCCCGAAGCCAGGATACAGCTGGAACTGTTCCACGAGCTTTAGCTGGCCCCAGTTGTGCTGACACAAAAAACCAACAACCATGCAGAAAAGCAGAGGCACTGCAGGGCTGAGGAATACAAACCAGGAACAAGAGGAGGTCACTCAGCCCCTCGAATCTTCTCTGCAGTTCGGTATGATTCGATTTTAACCTGAACTCTGCATTCCTGCATATCCTTGACAATCTTTCACCCGCCTCGGTCATCAGGAACCTATCTCCCTCTGCCATCAAAAATATTTAAAGGTTCATTTCAGCATCCACTGCCTTTTCAGGAAGGAAATTCTAAAACTCTGGCTCTCCCAGAGGAAAAGTGTTTCCTCATCTCGGTTTTAAATGGGCACCAGCTTATTTTGAAACAGCGAGCCCCTAGTTCTAGTTTCTCCCACGAGAGGAACTACCCTTTCCACGCCCACCTCCCCTCAGGATCGTAAAAAATTTCAATTCCATCACTTTCAAAACTCCAGCGGATACAGGGCCAACCTTTCCTCAAAAGACAAATCCACTCGTTCCAGGTTTTAGTCTGGTCAACCTTCTGTAAGTACGGAGACCAGTCCTGTACACGTTCCTCCAGATGTGGTCTCACCAATGCCCTGTACAAGTGAAGCATAATCTCCCTACTCTAGCATTCAATCCCCCTCACAGTAAACCATAACATCCGACCAGCTCGCTGTGTCTGGAGACTAATCTCATGCAATGCATGCACTAGGTCACCCAGATCCCTCTGTATCTGGAGACTAATCTCTGGCAATGCATGCACTAGGTCACCCATGTTGTAGGTAAAATATTACCAAGTACAATTCTGTAGTGAGTCAAAAACAGCTTTATTAACAAAAGCTTTTGGGAGAAGCAGGGACTTCAAAGGGGCCTCACCAAAACTTCTCAGCTATTACAGACGATTTCAAAGGTTATATACATTTGCTTTCACGCGCCAACCTCCCCCTCAAGTCATGTACACAGTTCTTTAATCTGTTCCAGGCGTCTTGCAAAGCTGGAGACAGTTAGTACTGCTATTGTTTTCACGCGCAGGATTTGTTGTTTCAGTGGATGTTTCATCCTGATTGTGTAAAGTTCGGTCTAAAGGTCCACTTCCTTATCAGAGTTGTTGTAGAATTTGTTGTGTTGTTAACCTCTTTACTTACTCCTTCACCCAGATCCCTCTGTATCTGGAGACTAATCTCATACAATGCATACACTAGGACACCCAGATCCCT
>NC_063377.1:6106735-6108662 GCF_021869965.1 Rhincodon typus
TGGAGACTAATCTCATACAATGCATACACTAGGACACCCAGATCCCTGTGTGTCTGGACACTAATCTTGTGCAATGCATACACTAGGACATCCAGATCCCTCTGCACCTCCGAGCACTGCAGCCTCTCCCTGTTTAGAGAACGAGCTTCCTTTCAATCCTCTTTGTCAAAGTTTCACACTTTCCCAGATCACCGAAGGTCAGGGAAAAAGACACAGTGCAGAACGGGTGGCAGTGAGATGGACGAGAGTGTTTGCACACTGCAGCAGTGCAGTGAAGAGGTGCTGGAGGATGGTGACAAAGCCTGAGGGTAGTCTGCAAAGGACAAAGAGAGAGAGTTTAACACGGATGCAGGAAGAATAGAGGTAGATCGGTGGTCAGTACTGCTGCCTCACAGCGCCAGGGACCCAGGTTCAATTCCACCCTCTGGGTGACTGTCTGTGTAGAGATTGCACATTCTCCCCGTGTCTGCGTGGGTTTCCTCCCACAGTCCAAAGACGTGCAGGGTAGGTGGGTTGGCTGTGCTAAATTTATTTTATTCACTAATGGGATGACGGTGTCGTTGGCCAGGCAGCATTTATTGCCCCATCACTAATTGCCCCGAGGGCAGTTCAGTCAACCACATTGCTGTGGGTCTGGAGTCATGTGTAGGCCAGGCCAGGTAAGGATGGCAGTTTCCTTCCCTAGAGAACATTAGTGAACCTGATGGGTTTTTCCAATAATCGACAATGGATTCCCATTCATCATTAGACCCTTAAATCCAGATATTTTTATTGAATTCAGATTCCACCATCTGCCGTGGTGGGATTTGAACTTGGGTCCCCAGAACATTATCTGGATTAACAGTCCAGCAATAATACCACTAGGCCATCACCTCCCATAATTGCCCCGCAGTGTCCAGGGATGTGCAGGCTAGGTGGGTTAGCCATGGGAAACGCAGGGTTACAGGGATGGGGCGGGGGGGAGTTGGGTCTGGATGGGTTGGGCTTTGGAAGGTTTGGTGTGGGACTTGATGGGCTGAATGGCCTGTTTCCACACTGTAGGGATCCTATGAGGAACTGAAAATTATTCAAACGGAGAAAGACCGCAGGAAACTCCAGAAGAGAGGGATTTGGGAATCCTTGTACATGGATCACAAAAAGCTCACATCCACGTCCAGTAGGTAATAGAGATGGGGAATGGAATATTGTGCTTTATTTCCAAGGGAATGGAGTAGAAAAGTTGGGAGGTTTTGCTAAAACTGTACACGGTGCTAATCAGGCCATAGCTGGAATATGGTGAACAGTTTTGGGGCCCCGTATCCAAGCAAAGATGCTTGCATTGGAGGCAGTGTAGAGAAGGTTCACTTGGCTGATCCCAGGGATGGAGGGACTGTCTGTGAGGAGAGTTTGAGTAGGTGGGGGTTTGTATGCATTGGAGTTTAGAAGAATGAAAGGTGACTGTATTGAAACATATAAGATTCTTAGGGGGAAATTAACAGGGGAGATGCGGAGAGGGTGTTTCCCCCTTGTGTGGGAGAGTCGAGGACCAGAGGGACATCATCTCAGAGTAAGGGGTCAGAGGTGAGGAGGAATTTCTTCTCTCCAAGGGGAGTGAATCTGTGGAATTATTTACCGCAGAGGGCTGTCGGGGCTGGGCCACTGAGTATATTCAAGGCTGAGAGAGATTTTTAGTCAGGAAGGGAATCAAAAGGGTTATGGGGAAAAGGCAGGGAAGTGGAAGTTGGGGATGATCAGGTCTCATTGCACGGCGGAGAAGATTCGATGGGCTGAACGGCCTTCATCTGCTCCAATGTTTGACGAGACTTGGATTTGGCAGAGATGGGAACCCGGATCAGAGGAGTCGCAAGGTGGCATTCCGTGAAAGACAGGCTCAGATTTGGGAGGCACCAGCACAGACCAGGAGAGGGGAAGGTGGGGGGTGGGGGGG
>NC_063377.1:6108762-6110287 GCF_021869965.1 Rhincodon typus
GAGGGGGAGAGACAGAGATGGGGGGAGAGAGAGAGAAGGAGAGAGAGAAGTGGGGGGGAGAGAGAGAGAGGGAGGGAGAGACAGAGAGAAAGAGAGGGAGGGAGAAAGAGAGGGAGGGAGAAAGAGAGGGACAGGCAGACAGAGAGAGAGGGGGAGAGGTGTTGCGGGGGGGTGGGGATACACCGTGTATAATGTCTGTGAACCCAGGGAGACAGGACGTTGCTGAATTCAGCAGGAAGGGGGATGGACCGAAACAGAGATGGGCACAAGAGGCAAGTAACATTCACGCCACACAAAGCCAGGCAATGATCACCTTCAACCAGAAAATAATTTAACCATCGCCCTCTTGACATTCAATGGTGTTACCATCACTGAATCTACCCACCCCTCTACCATCGACATCCTGGGGGTTACCATTGACCAGAAACTGAACTGGACCCAGCCCCATATAAACACAGCAGCTACAAGAGCAGGTCAGAGTTTGGGAATCCTGAAGCGAGTAACTCCCCTCCTGACTCCAACACCCCCCACCCCCCCACCACCAAAGCCTGTCCCACCATTGACAAGGCATAAGGCAGGAGTGTGAGGGAATACCCCCTACTTGCCCTGGATGGGGGCAGCTCCGACAAACACTCGAGAAGCTCAACACCGTCCAGGGACAAAGCAGCCTCCCCCCTTGGATTGGCACCACATCCACAAACATCCACTCCCTCCACCACCGACGCTCAGTCACAGCAGTGTGTACCATCTACAGCGTCTCCCCAAGGCTCCTTAGACAGCACCTTCCAAACCCGGGACCTCTACCCCCTGGAAGGGCAAGGGCAGCAGGTACAGGGGAACACCAGTCCCCTGCACCATCCTGACTTGGAAATATATTGGCCGTTCCGTCAGGGTCAAAATCACGGAACTCCCTCCCTAAGGGCACTGAGTGGGGTGTCACTACACTACACAGCAGACTGCAGTGGTTTGAGACAGAGGCTGACCCCATCCCCACCTTCTCAAGGGATGCAATTAGGGAATGGGCAACAAATGCTGGCCCAGCGGGCTCTTAATTTAAAGAGATGCATAAACAACACTAAGGTTAACGTGAGGAAAATCTCACTCTCCCAGTGAGTGGTGAGGGTCTGGAATGTACTGCCTGAGAATGTGGGGAGAGGCAAGTTCAGTGGAGGGCATTGGAGAGGGGTATCGGATGGTTGTTTGGGTAGGAATGGGATATGGTGAAAAGACAGGAGATTGGCACTCGGTAGACAGCACAGATTAAGGCTCTTCGGTCCATCAGGTCCGTGCTGGTCAAGAACAACCCACCTCCCCATTCTAATCCTCATCTCGCAGCACGTGACCCATCGCAAGCGCATATCGAAATGTTTCATCAATGTCATGGGGGCTCCTGCCTTTCCTACCCTGGAAGGCAGTGGGTCCCACCCTCACCCCCTGACAGTGCCCTGCTCCCTCAGCGCTGACCCCGCTGAGGGTGCAGGGCACTGTCGAAGGGTCGGTACGGTTACTTGTCCTACAGTGATGG
>NC_063377.1:6110787-6114776 GCF_021869965.1 Rhincodon typus
GGAATAAATGCACCCTGGGGGGAGTGGCGGAATCAATACGCCTGGGAGGAGAGAAAGTCATAGATACCCTCCAGGTGGAGAGAGGGTCATAGATTTCTATTGGGGGAGAGGCAAATATATACGGCCCGGAGTGAGGGAAATAAATAACCCCCCTGGGGGGAATATATACCCGCTGAGAGAGAGAGAGAGAGAAATATATACCCACCGAGAGAGAGGGGGATATATATACATGAATCATAATCAGTTATCCCACATACGACTCAGTGGTTAGCACTGCTGCCTTACAGCGCCAGGGACCCAGGTTCGATTCCACCTTTGAACCAATGTGTGGAGTTTGCACATTCTCCCCATGTCTGTGTGGGTTTCCTCCCACAGTCCAGGGATGTACAGGTTAGGGTGGATTGGCCATGCTAAATTGTCCCGTGGTGTCCAGGGATGTGCGGGTTAGGTGAGTTATCAGGGGATGGGTCTGGGTGGGATGCTGAGGGTCGATGTGGACTTGTTGGGACGAAGAGCCTGTTTCCACACTGTAGGGATTCTGTGAATAGCTAATAGGGAAGGCCAATGAATTGTTGTCCTTTATCTTGAAGGGAATGGCCCATCAGAATGTGGAGGTTTCACTAACACTATACTAGCCAGCTGCTGGAATAATGACTGCAAAATTTAGGCACTTTTTTTATTTTAGTGCGGCTCTCCCTCCCCTCCGCGCCGACCCTCCGCCAGTGCGGCTCTCCCCCCCCCTCCGCGCCGACCCTCCGCCAGTGCGGCTCTCCCTTCGTTGCCACGGCTGGGTCTTTGATTTGGCCATGAGGCTGTGGTGGAACATAGACAGGCTGGATGGCCTGTCCTTGGGCTGTACAGTGCTCACGGCTGCGTGTGGTAATGTTGTTAAGGTATGCCACGGCCTGGGGCCGAGTTGGGTTGGTTTCTACCTGTCACCGTTTGACTGTGCCTCCTTATCTGTTCCAGACGGACTCTGATGACGATGAGCCGGTGCAAAAGAGGACCAGTCAGGTCAGTGTTTCGGTGCGAATGTCCACAGCTGGGGGAATACGTGCTTCGTGAACCCTGCGTGTTATACAGTGCAGAGGGGCTAGCTGGTGGGAAAGCAGTGGTTTAAATCACTCACTCACTCACCATCCACTCTCTAATCACATGTTTGGCCAGGCTGGGCAGCAGTAGGAGGCAGTTCAGCCCTTTAGACCTTTCCTGTCACTCATAGGGGAGGTGATGGCCCTAGCAGTAATATTGCCCAGCTATTATTGCAGAAAGCCAGGTGGTGGCCCTGGGGACATCTCTCCGCGGCAGATGGTGGAATATGAATGCAGTAAAAATCGAGAGTCCAATGATGACCGTGACTCCATTGCTGATTAGTTTACTAATGTCCTTTAGGGAAGGAAACTGCCATTCTTACCTGGTCGGGCCTACATGTGGAGCGAAGAAGGCTGAGCGGTGACTTGGTAGAGGTGTACAAGATGATGAGAGGCATCGAGAGGGTGGATAGTCAGAGACTTTATCTCAGGGCGGAAATGACTATTGCGATGGGGCATAATTTTAAGGTGATTGGAGGAAGGTGTAGGGGCGATGTCAGAGGTAGGTTCTTCACACAGAGAGTGGTGGGTGTGTGGAATGCGCTGCCAGCGGTAGTAGTGGAGTCAGATACTTTAGAGACTTCTAAGCGAATCTTGGATAGGCACATGGAGGATAGTAAAATGTAGGGTATGCAGGGTAGTTTGATCTTAGTAGCATAATAGGTCGGCACAACATCGTGGGCTGTAGGGCCTGTACTGTTCTATTTGACTCCAGACCCACTTGCAACGTGGTTGACTCTTAACTGGGCAATTAGGGGTGGGCAGTGAATGCCGGCCCAGCCCCGTGAATGAACATATAAAATGCAGACTTTTTGATCTCTTAAGAGCTAGTTCGAAGCAGTCCACAAAGAGTTCACGTCCAGCTGTCTGTAGGTATGAAGGGATTGTCGTGCGAGGAAATGCTTGTTTTCCTTCGCTTTCCATTGGAACGTGGAAGATTGCGATGTGGTTTTTTTCAGGCAGATGGAGGATGTCGAGGAGTCAATGCAGTGAGGGTGTTTGTGGGAGAATCTAAAACTCTGGCTACAACTGAAACAGAGGTGAGGGGTCTCCTCTCTGAAGCTTATGGGTCTGTGGAGCTCCTGTCTCCAGAGAGCAGCAGAGGCTGAGTTAGGTGATTTTCTTCAGGGCTGGGGGAATCAAACAATAGGTAGGAAACTAGAGGTAAGACAGGAATTCGATCAGCCTTGATTTTGTTGGATGATGGAGACCAGATGGACCGAAAGGCTATCCCCCCACCCACTCCGGATTTGCGTGTGAAGTACAGCCATGCTCAGTGCTGCGTAGTTAACGGAGTCTGTTAGTTAATAAAGGAAAAACTGTCCAGTTTGTTCAAGCTGGTTATTTACTCCTTGGTTCTTCGTTGATGAATTGATTCATCCACAGGGTGTGGGCATTGCTGGCTGGGTATTTATTGCCCCATCCCTAATTACCCAGACGGCAGTCGAGATGCGACAGCATTGCTGTGGGTCTGGAGTCACATGTAGGCCAGACCAGGTAAGGATGGCGGTTTCGTTCCCTAAGGGTCATCAGTGAACCAGATGGGTTTTTCCGACAAGCTGCAACAGCTTCACGCTCGTCGTTTGATTCTTAATTCCAGATTTATTTTATTGAATTCAAATCGGATTTGAACCTGGGTCCCCTGAACATTAGCTGAGTTTCTGGATGAACAGTCCAGTGATAATGCCACTGAGGCTTTGTTAGTAACCCTTTGCTGCTCTGTTTAAAAACCGGTCTCTGGGGGTTTAAGATAACTTTGTTTTTGGGACCGTTTGAAGATTTTGTTACTTGCTCCCCGCTGTTTCGTTTGTGTCCTTAAAGTGTTAGAGTTCTCGCACTGCGCGCTGTCTCTCTCTCGCGCTGCGCGCGTGCGCTAGCTCACTCTCTCTCTCGTGCTGCGCGCGTGCGCTCGCTCTCGCACGCATGCGCGCGCTCGCTCGCTCTCTGTCCCTCTCTCGCCGCGTGCGCGCTCTCGCACTGCTCACTGTCTCTCTCTCCCTCCCTAGGGCTCGGGGTCAGGCCTGGGCCTTTCTGCCCTGCTCCCACAGCCCAGGAACCTGGCTGTGAAGGAGATGGATCGCCCGCTACTGCCTTACCCCTTCACCAAATCCCAGAGGCCGGCAGCAAAAGCCAGTGGGCAGCCCAAGGGGGCACCGCGGGCCACAGTGATGACCACCCCATCACCATCTGCCATCAAGGCAGCTTCGAAGAATGCTGCCAAGCAGTTGGCCAAACACATCATGAATGAGGAGGCAAGTGAAGAGGAGGAGGAGGAGGAGGAAGTGGAGGCAGAGAGGGGCGAGGGAGACGAGGAGGACCAGCAGGCGGTCAGCTTCTTCTCCCTGTCCGAAACCAGGAGCGAGCTGTCGGCGGGTGGCCTGACAGGGGGTGAGGGCCCAATCCCGGCTCTGGCTCCGGCCGTGCCCCCCAACCCCCTCAACCCGGCCGATGCCCCACTGGAGTTTAACCGGAGCACCGCCCCGGCGCCAGGGGGCAGCGAGAGCGGCTTCCCACCCGGCCCCGGGCTGGAGTTCGGGAACCAATATCCGGCGGAGTTCACCGGGCCCGGCACAGAGCAGACTGCCCTGCCATATTACCAGGTCAGTGCTGCCGGGGCGGGGGCACAGGCGTGCTCGGGGGTGATACTGAAGGGCTGGGTGTTGGGGTTGGCGGGGGACACAGGAGCGCTCGGGGGTGATACTGAAGGGCTGGGTGTTGGGGTTGGCGGGGGACACAGGAGCGCTCGGGGGTGATACTGAAGGGCTGGGTGTTGGGGTTGGCGGGGGACACAGGAGCGCTCGGGGGTGATACTGAAGGGCTGGGTGTTGGGGTTGGCGGGGGACACAGGAGCGCTCGGGGGTGATACTGAAGGGCTGGGTGTTGGGGTTGGCGGGGGAC
>NC_063377.1:6114876-6116645 GCF_021869965.1 Rhincodon typus
GTGGGTGTTGGGGTGGGGGGGGAGGTTTGTGGGGATTTCATGTCATCATTAAATTCTTGATTCCAGGGGTGTTACATTCCACCGTCGGCTGTGGTGGGATTTGAACCCGGGTTCGTTCCCCAGATTAATATCCAGCGATTATACCACTGGGCCCTGAGCTCCCCTTGTTCTAGCTGTGTGTGAAGGTTTCTGCCTAAGACCGGGGTAGGCAGGGGTGAGGTATAAGTGATATCTGACTGGCTGACAGTGATACAGTCAGGAGGCAGGCAGAGGTGTGTGTGTGTGTCTGTAGCCGCCTGTCCCCTTCTCACTGTGACCACCCTGGCACACCCCCAACCCGCCCCCGATCGAAGTCCGGGAGATATCTGAGCTAAACTGCTGCGTCCAGACCCATCCTTCTGACCCTTGTACTTTGCTGTTGGTAAAACACCCTGCTCTTTCGCAGCGAACTCCGGAACTGAGGCTGGTGCCGTGTGGCGTCGGAGCAGCCTAGTGAAGCTTGTGGAAGTTTAGTTGTCGTTTGGTGTATGTGGGTGGGGACAGTGTACGTGCCGAGCATCTCAAGCCCCGACACGTTCCCCCACTTTGGAATCGTGAGACAGTGAGCGGTGGGGGGGAGCAGTTACAAACGCACACAGATTCCCTGGAGAAACACATCTTGTGCGGAGAGAGAGAGAAACCATAACTCGCATCCTTTTTTACGTTTGCTTTCTCCACTGTTGACGTCCCTTCTTGTCTTTTGCACTGAGCCTCCACATCAGTGCCCCGCCCCCACTTTGCCACTCCTGCCTCCATCAAAAGTATGAATAAAAAATAACCCATTTTCCCAACCCCTTTCAGCTCTAAGGAAGATCCCATCGGTCTCGAAACATTAAGTCTGTTTCTCTCTCCACGGGTGCTGCCAGACCTCTGAGTTTCTTTAGCGATCTGTGCGTTTATTTCGGGTCTCCAGCATCCATCAAGGAGCAGTTACTGTCTCCCTCACCTGAGGCTTTGAGTCATTTGGAAGGTGCTGTGTCTGTGGAAAGGACTGTTCCAGTGTAGGCTTTTGCCCCCACCAGAGGTTTTGGGGAGAGTAACTACTCTTTTCCTCATCCCAGAGACCACTTGTGGCAGACCGACATGGTGCTGAATCAGTAGCTGCAGCGCAGTAACGTTTGAGGTCCTTCTCTCGGTTCTCAGACTGTTTCCTAATTCACTAGTAGAGGCAATGCCCCGATCACCAAAACAATGGCTTCCTGCTGCCGTGTTTCTCCAAGGCAGTGTGAAACCTTTTACTCTTGCACACAAATAGAAGTGCTGATTCACCATTCTTGTGTCCAACTCACACTGTCTTTTGCATTTTGGAAGAAAATGGATAAGTTATAGCACAACCTGGTATCTGTGTCACCTTTTTGGGGACTCAGAGTCTTGGAGTCTGCCCATTGTGAACTCAGGAACCTATTGCCCTCAACTGTGGATAGCTTAAAGTTCAGAAACAACACAATCTGATCGTTGTAACGGAAGAGAGAGACCTGCCTTGACTGTGTCACTAATAAATGTAATCTGTTAGCTACTGACCATTTCTACTGTGCTGCTAAGTCTTCTCTCTCTCGATCTTTTGCAGGACTACTACAGTAACTATTATCAGGACCCAGACCCTGCTCTCGCTCCAGCGCCAGACGAGGAGTTGAACACGTTCATGAACGATGAAGCAGTAAGTGTGGGGGAGAAAGGGCAACCAGAGGAGTGGGACAAACCGAATTGGTCATTCAACATAATGCCTAGGC
>NC_063377.1:6116745-6117588 GCF_021869965.1 Rhincodon typus
GCACCGAGCTGGGTGGGGGGAGTGGCGGTGGCAGTGGCAGTGGGGGGTGGTGGTGGTGGTGGTGGTGGGTGGGGGGGGGGTGGGGGGGGGGGGGGGGGATTTGGACCGAATGGCCTGGCACTATAATATTTGAGTTGTTGATTTGTTTGCTGAGCTGTATATGGCCATTGGTTTAGCTGGGACAAGGTAACCATAGTAGCCCAAGCCAAACGTAGACACACACATGGGAATTCCTAGAGGCATGGTTCTCAACCCATAATGCAATCAACAAACACATAGAATTGGACCCCATACACAAACCCACACAGATCAAAACCAGAAATGACAGTACTCACCATAACAGACCAGACAGTATGAATTCCAAGTGGAGTAGAATAACATTGCTTCATTGGAGGCCTCACTGATGATGTCACCTAGCATGGTGATGAAATGTCTGAACGAGAACAAGCCAGCTTGGCGAGCAAGTCAACAACCTCACCCACAACCCGAGCTACAGATCTTCGCAAAATTCTTGGGTCTCGGAGGAGCCACAAGAGAAAATAGGGGCAGCATGGTGGCTCAGTGGTTAGCACTGCTGCCTCACAGTGCCAGGGACCCGTGTTCAATTCCACCCTCGGGCAACTGTCTGTGTGGAGTTTGCACATTCTCCCTGTGTCTGCGCGGGCTTCTGCCAAATGCCTGGTTTTCTCTCACAGACCAAACACATGCAGGTTAGGGTGGATTGGCCATGCTAAATTGCCCCATAGTGCCCAGGGATGTGCAGGTTAGGGTGGATTGGCCGTGCTAAATTGTCCCGTAGTGCCCAGGGATGTGCAGGTTAGGGTGGATTGGCCGTGCTAAATT
>NC_063377.1:6117598-6122787 GCF_021869965.1 Rhincodon typus
AATTGCCCCATAGTGCCCAGGGATGTGCAGGTTAGGGTGGATTGGCCATGCTAAGTTGTCCCGTAGTGCCCAGGGATGTGCAGGTTAGGGTGGATTGGCCGTGCTAAATTGCCCCGTAGTGCCCAGGCATGTGCAGGTTAGGGTGGATTGGCCGTGCTAAGTTGCCCCGTAGTGCCCAGGCATGTGCAGGTTTGGGTGGATTGGCCGTGCTAAGTTGCCCCGTAGTGCCCAGGGATGTGCAAGCTTGGTGCTTTCAACCTCTTGGGAGCAGCAGAAAAGTGAACGTTGGCACACTGCCCTTGCTATGATGTTAACACCCCTCGACACAGGAGTAGGCCGTTTTTGAGCCTTCCCCACCCATTCAGCTCCATTGTGGCTGACCTGTGCCTTTTTCTCACCTCCATCCCTGTAACCCTGTACCTCTACGTTAAACATGCTCAAAGACTGAGTACTGTGTCCTAGCAAATTCCAAAGGTTCATAAGCCTCAGTAAACTCAAAATCTGCTTGTCTCAGACCTTAGTGGCATCCCCTTTTAGTTTTAAATTGTGCCCCAACCAGGGGGAAGTACCTCACGAGCAACTCGCCTGTCTGTCCCTTTAATATAATTTTGTAGATCTTGGTGCAGTTACCCCTTGTTCTTTGAAACTCTGGGGAGCACAGGCCCAGTCTGTCTGTACAGGACAGCCCCCTACAGCTCAGGTGGGGTCCTGGCGGAGCCTTTATCGCTGTCCCTCGATGGCAGCAATATCTTTTGTGAGAACCTGCGCATGGTTCCTGTTCCCATCCAGCCCCCAAATTAAGCGCAAGTTGTGGGTGCAGTGGGGGAGTTGAAAGTGAATTGGAGCTGGGGTGGGGGTGGGGGTGGGGGTGGGGGTGGGGGGGAGGAGCATCCGAAGGGTTAGAATGTGAAAGTACGGACTGAGAGACGCTCTAGGAGTGCGTCCGAGCAAGAGCACGAGGTGCAAGCAACGCCAGAGGAGACTTAACCACTGCCTCAAACTTGTTTCGGATGAGTTGTGCTTACTGACACTCCCTGCTCTGCTAGACCAAAGGGGGCTGCTGTTTGAAGGAGCTGGCAATGAACACCTCCCACCTGTAGCTCTGTTTCCATTGCTTTGGGTATCGGCAGTGCCCACTTAAAACCTTGGGGTGTCAATAAGCCCCACTGGGACGTTCCAAGAAGAGCTGTTGATTGATTAGGTTGAGCCGGGACCTAAATCGTGAAAAGGTTACGGTGCAGAAAGAGGCCAGTCTGCCCATTGTGCCTTTACTGGCTCTTCAAACGAGTGCCATTCCCCTGCCTCCCCCACCCTCCCAGTACCCCTGTTGACTGTTTCTATCCAAATAACTATCCGCTGCCCCTCATCAAGCAGCTCTGTTGAACCTGCCTCCTGCACATTTACAGGCAGTGCATTCCAGACTCTTAACTACTCACTGGGTGGGAAAGTTTATCCTCGCTTAGCCCTTGCTTCTTTTGCACGGTCATGTTAAATCTATCCCCGCCCCCACCCCCCACCTTGTTCTTGTTCCTTTTTACAACTTATCTACTCTACCCAGCCCCATTCACACTTTTAAAAACCTGTATACCAGAATGCTCGGCCGCATTCTCTCTCCCAGGGAGCAGTCCCAACTGCTTCATTGAGGTTTCTCATCCCTGGAACCGTTTCCTGTACGGTGCGCCATCCCCCTCTGATGTGTCCCAGTCCTGCCTGCAGTATGGTGAAGCTAGCTACGTCAGCCCTGCGAGGATCCACTGAGCTGTCAGTTGGGAGAAGATGGAGCCACCTTCCTTCGTGTCTGAGAGAGAGACTGAACTGGCGACTACCAAGCCCACGGCCCGAGTAATGGCTGGTCGCTGGTGGTGCCCTTTGAGTAAAGCCTGCGAGCCCGTGTAAGGGAGAGTCTGCCCGTGCTGTAACAAGTCCGAGACCCGTATCCCCCCCGCAGCCCGTTGACCCGACTTCGCGTAGCTTTCTCACGTGACGGTGCATTTAATCGTTGTCCCTTTTTCTCCCTCCAGTTCAAAAGGCTTCAGGGGAAAAGGAATCGTGGCAAGGAGGAGGTGAGCTTCCTGGAAATTAAAGGTGACGAGCAGCTGAGTGGATCACAGCAGTGGCTGATGAAATCGCTGTCCGAGGAGAAGGACATGAAATCGTTCAGCAAGGTATGGTTGTCGCGTCGCATCCCCTCCTGGTAACGTCACAAAAAGAAACACAAGAGTAGGCCATTTGGTGGCTTAACTCCCATGTCCCAACCTTCGGCTCATATCCCCCAAGACCTTGGCTTGACAACAATAAGTGAACTATTTCCCATTTAACCTGATCCAATCTGACAATCCCAACACGGTCACAAGAGCAGATTTTTTGGGGATCCAAACTGGGGAAAGTTTGGCTATCTTGTTTAGCCTGAGGAGCTTAATCGTTGAGTCTGACCAGTACCGAGATCAACAGGTTTTTAAGAGGTTGCAGATTTGCACCTTGATTAATGCCCTCGAGGGAAGGAAACTGCCCTGCTTGCGTGATCTGGCGTATGCTCCAGACCCACAATGATGGGGTTGACTCTTAACAGCGCTCCCCCCCTCCAGCCCCATCCCAGGTGATTAAGGAGGTGTTAAAAACGCTGGCCTAGCCAGCGGTGCCCACATCCCGTGAATGAATCAGAAGAAAACGCAACAGTGTCCAAGAAGACAGTTCTTAAGAAACGTTGCAAAGCAGGAGAAAGATGTGGCATAAAGGAAGGATATTTCTTCCCTCCTCATGACCCCCACCTCACCTTGAGCTTGTGGGATGGTGGTGAGACTAGAACCAGGGATACTGCCTCAGGATAAGGGTGTGCTGTTTTAGACTGAGGGGAGGGCTGTACCCTCGGAGGGAGAGGAGGGGAGGGGAGGGCTGTACCCTCGGAGGTTGGGGAGTCTTTGGTGATCTTGCGGGAGGCGTAATGGTACTGCCACTGTGTTAACGATCCAGAGACTAACACAGTGGGAGACCCGGGTTCGAATCCCACCCTCTGGAATTTAAATTCAGTCCGTCACCTCTGGGATTGAACATTAATCTTGGGGAATGGTGACTATGATGACTGTCATGGGTTTGTTGTGGGCGCCCCACTGGGTTTACAAATTTTGAGGGGGGTGGGGGGGGACTTGACGCAGTTACCCAGTCTGGGCCTACACGCAGTTAACTCTGTAGTGCTCCCCCTGAAATGGCTGAGCAAACCACTCTGTTCAAGGGGCGGTTACTGATGGGTAACAAATACCAGCGGTGCCCACAAAGAGGTGGAGGGGGACCCACCACTGCCACCTTGTTAAAGCAGAGGGACATGGCAGTCAGTGCCAGTTTATCCAGCGAGGCCTTAAATCCACTAACTTACCCTGTGGTGTGTTGGCTAGATCGTGTTGGTAGCCCATCGACAGACCACTCTCGCCCATGCTGGTCAAAATTCAAAAAGAGACGTCGGCATTTCGATCCACTTCAACGCGTGGACAAAACCTGCTGAACATTCCCGATAGGAAGGATATTATCGAGCTGGAGAGGGTTCAGGAGAGGTTCACCAGGATATTGCTGGGTACGGAAGGTTCGAGTTATAAGGAGAGGCTGGATAGGCTGGGACGTTTTTCACTGGAGTGTAGGAGGTTGAGAGATGACCTTGCAGAGGTTTTATTAAAATCATGAGGGGTACAGGTAGGGTTAAAGGTAGGTGTCATTTCCCTAGGATGGGGGATTTCAAGATTAGGGGGCGCAGTTTTAAGGTGAGAGGAGAAAGATTTAAAAAAAAACACATGGGAAAATTTTTTAGAGGGTGTTCACATGTGGGCAGTTACAATGTTTAAAAGACATTTAGATAAGTAGATGATTTGGAAAGGTTTGGAGGGATAGGGTCAGGAGCAGGCAGGTGGGACTAGTTTAGTTCGGGATTATGGTTGGCATGGACTGGAAGATCCATTTCTGTGCTGTATGACTGTGCGATCCCATTAGACTGACAGCCAATGTAAAGTGAGCAGTCACAGGGGCTACTTTGCACCTGAACTACGTTTGATGTATTATTATAGAGATTATTAAGAGAGAGGGTAAAAGGTGTTGTTTTGCATGCCAACCAGAAAAAAATCATACCTTACAATAGTATCTCGGGGTAAAAGAACAGATGTAGAATGTAGCATTACAGCTACAAAGAAGGCGCAGAGAAAGTTCAACTCTAACAAACGAGAAGCCTGTTTGTAAATCGGATAACAGTGGGGAAGAAGTTGTTCTTGAATGTTGCGTGAAGAGACATGCATTCATAAGTGAGGAAACCCCCATTCTCTCAGACCTCGTGCCTTTTTCTTAATTCAAATTATGCAGGAGACTGCAGTCCCCTATTGCTTTCTCCAGTCGACTCAGCGTCCAATCAGTGCCCTTTTCTCTGGCAGTGTAAATCGTGTGATTGTTTGCAACTTGGTATTCTTGCAAACGGTCCTGATGAAGGCAGGGTGCAGTCCCACAGCTGCACTTGCTCAGGTCTGTGGTTGTGGTAGGGATCAGTAAATCTCCCACGGGCGCGCCCTCGCTCGCTCGCGCACTCCCTCGCTCGCGCGCTCCCTCTCGGCTGGCTGAGTTCGGGTAGAATTTAATTGGTTGACGGTGATGTTAATTGTTTGGCTTTTGGTTTGGTAGAAACGAGGGGAACAGCCGACAAGCCAGCAGCGACGCAAGCATCAGATCACCTACCTGATCCACCAGGTGAGGGTCATGTTTACAGCTCACAGAACCCATTCCCCCCACCCCTGGGCACGGTGCCACTCTGTGCAGCCCTGTGTGGCAGAAGGAAGGTCTGCAACCTATCCCTGATCTAACTTCACCTCCTCCAGCCCCCTACACCCCCTCCCTATCCCCGTCACCTCCTCCAGCCCCCTCCACCCCCTCCCTATCTCTGTCACCTCCCCCGACCCTCCAAGATCTCTGCTGCTCCAATCCCAGCCTCTTGTGCATCCCCTGATTCCCATCGCTCCGCCACTGGGGGCTGTGCCTTCAGCTGCCTCCAGGGTGGGGGTGGTGTTGATAGCTCCGAGCTGTTGAGTTCCTTCATGAACATACCCCCCACCCCCGCCCCCCCCCCCCCCCCCCCCTCCCCATCTTCGCCCTGGGGCAATAAAAGTGAGCATTTGCTCTCCTGTCCCAGATGTCTCCTCGCAGCACTTGGGGTCCTGTGTTTG
>NC_063377.1:6123287-6125183 GCF_021869965.1 Rhincodon typus
CCCCCCCCCCCCCCCCCCACCATCTGTTCCCTCATCTTCCACTCCATCCTCTCTCAGACCCCCTCTTCCTTCCAGCCTCTGCTCCCCGTGTACCTCAGTACCCTTCATTCCGTCATCTCCTCCCCCTTTATCCTTGTCAACCCCTTCCCATTGCCCCCTCCTCCCCCCATCCCCTTCCACCCTCTCCTCCATCCCTCACCATCCCTCTCCTGCTCTGCCTCTTGAGGTGGGCGTGCATTCACCTCATCCCTTCACGTCATACCCTCTCTTTTCCCACCTCGTTCCTGCCTCCCACCCCCACCCCCTTCCTCCTTGGGGGCGTGTGATTCCCGCTCACCCCTCACTTCTCCCTCCTGCGCCGCCGCCTCTTTCCTTGGAGGGGTTTCGCCCTCAATATCTCCAACTCCTCCTCCTCCTCCTCCTCTTCATTTCTGGGGGTGGGGAGGAGGAGAGAGTGCACGGCAGAGGTGCTGGGGGGTCAGCCCCCCCCCCCCCCCCCAAAACGTCCCCCATTTTACCCCCCCGCCCCCCCCCCCCCCCCCCCCCCGGGGGAGCAGAAAGGCTAAAGTGTGTGTGTGTGTGTGTGTGTGTGCGTTGGGGGGGGTGGGGGGGTTGGGATAGTGGAGGGGGCGCGTGAGAGCCTGTGTCTTCGACCTCTCTGTGTGTCTCTCTCTCTGAGCCATGCCTAGCTCGGAGTTGCTGATGGAGCAGAGTGGCACCTTGGAGCTGGTGGTGGAGATGGAGATGGGCCTGGGCATGGGGAGGATGCTGGAGGACGAGCAGCGGGCATTGCAGTTGGCACTGGACCAGCTCTCCATGCTGGGGCTGAGCGAGGAGCAGGAGCAAGCAGAGCTGCTGGCGGATGGTGAGGAGGAAGAGAACGTCAACAACAACAACAACAACACTAGCGCCGGCAGTGGCCACCACCGCCACCAGCACCACCGGGAGAGCTACCTCGCTGCCCTGTACGAGGGTGGTGAAGCCAAAAGGAAGAGTTGCAACACCACCGAGTGTGTGCCGGTGCCCAGCTCGGAGCACGTGGCTGAGATCGTGGGCAGGCAAGGTGAGCGGGTTGGGGCGGAGGTGGGGGGGGCGGGTCACGAACCCCCGTGCTGCGAAACGCGAATGCTCGGGGGCGCGGAGGGCGTTCCCCGTCGGGTGATGTCTTGGGGGGTGGTGGGTGGTGGGGAAACGGTGTGCCAAGGCTGGACTCCAGCCGTCGGGTGGTGCCCATCGGAGTCCCGTCACCGCTCTTCGTTTCGCGGTGTGGTGGCACGTGTCTTCTAGGAACGGCCAATACCCAACCGGGCACCATCCCACCCCCCACCCCCCTCCCTCCCCCAAAGACCCCGACCAGCTCCGTCAGGAGATCGTTCAGTCAGTGATGGGGCGAGGAAGGAGAGAGTGGATGTTGGGAAGATGCTTCCATTGGTAGGAGAGTGTGGGACCCGAGGGCACAGCCTTAGAGTAAAGGGAAGACTTTTTAGAACGGAGATAAGGAGAAATTTCTTCAGCCAGAGAGAGGTGAATCTATGGAATTCACTGCCACAGAAGGCTGTGGAGGCCAGGTCATTGAGTACGTTTAAGACAGAGATAGATAGGTTCTTGATTGTCAAGGGTAACGGGGAGAAAGCAGGAGAATGGGGTTGAGGAACTTATCAGCCATGACTGAATGGCAGATCAGACTCGATGGGCCAAATGTCCTACCTTCTGCTCCTATGTCTTATGGTCTTACGATCTGCCGGGAGAGGGGCAGGGAGGGAATTCCAACTTCCGACCCTGATGTTTGAGAGTACGGCTGCCAATGGGTGGAGCGACGGCAATTCAACACTCTGTGAGGGGGCAACAGAGTCAGGGAGGGAGTGTTGGGGGCCGGAGGGGGCGACGGAGACAGGG
>NC_063377.1:6125283-6127444 GCF_021869965.1 Rhincodon typus
TCGAGGACTCCCAGGCGCTCAGAGAGGGGGTTCAAACACAGCCAATAATAGCTGTGACCTGCAATCTGTCGGGCAGGGGGGCTTGGGAACTCAAACTCCCATTTCCTTTCACAAGATGACCAAACTAACAAAAAGAAAACTCCTGTGCATTGTCTTTAAAAAGTGACCTTTGAAAGATAGGCTTCCTGAGTGCCCATGTGTCACATCTGCTAGTGTGGCACTCCCTTGGTATGGCACAGACTGTGTGCACTGGCACAGAAAGAGGCTGTTTGGCCCCAACGGTGTTGATGCTAACCCCTTGGGTGTGACCAGGCTTGGCTCCAAAGGGGGTTCACCCCAGGAATGCAGCGAACCTTCTGGCGCTGACCAGAACAAGGAGCGACCAGCTTAGTTTGTGGGTTCAGACTGAAGGAGCAACTGTTCTTGTGGCAGCGCTGCAGCGAATCTCCCTCTTTCTCTGGTCCTGGGTCAGGGCATCGTGGGTGTCAATCCTCTGCCCAGAATCTCAAACTCTGCCACCCAGGCCAGCATTCCTCCTGCCATAATCTGAGGGTCGGCGCTGTCGGAGGGTCGGCGCCGAGGGAGCGGGCGCTGTCGGAGGGTCGGCGCCGAGGGAGCACCAGCCAAGTGGCAGATGTCTATCCCACATCCAGTGGAACCAATTGCTGCTTTTCAGACCCTGTACAAAGTTGCCTATCATGTTCCTTCTGTTACAACTTCAGAAAACGTGCTTCCTTGTCTGTGACGAGTGCCACGAGGCGTCCCAAGGATGTCTAAGTCTCAAAAGGAATGCCAGTGCACCTGGGCCGGGGGGTCCTTTGGATCTGTTGGGGACCTGTTTGTCCATGTGGACTTGGACTAAGGAAGGGCCTGACTGTGGGCACATATCAGGGCAGTATCCACTTGGAGTGAGGTTCTGTGGGCTATCGTGGGTCTGAGCAATCCGTTTCCCAGCATTGGACCTTCAGAAATGATTTAACAGGAACCTGAGGTGACCACTCGGTCCCTTGAGCCCGTTCCCTGCCATTGAGTTGGATCACGGCTGCTCAGTATCCACCCTCCATCAAACCCCGCTCCGCTCGAGGGAGTACAAACCGAGTCTGTGTGACCTGGCCCTTAGAATTTAACCCGTTGAGCCTTTGGGGATCACTGTGGTGAATTTGCCCTCCACCCCCACCTCTTTCTGCGGCTGATATGTTGATCAGATGGAGTTTAATTTAGATCAATGTGAGGTGCTGCATTTTGGAAAGGCAAATCAGGGCAGGACTTGTACACTTAATGGTAAGGTCCTGGGGAGTGTTGCTGAACAAAGAGAACTTCGGATGCAGGTTCATAGTTCCTTGGAACTGGAGTCGCAGGTAGACAGGATAGTGAACAAGGCATTTGGTACGCTGGCCGCCTTTGGTCAGCGCATTGAGTATAGAGGAGTTGGGAGGGTCATGTTACAGCTGTACAGGACATTGGTGAGGCATCTATTAGGATGCCACATACAGTTCTGGCCTCCTGCTATGGGAAGGATGTTATTAAATTGGAAACTGTGCAGAAGGGATTTACAAGGATGTTACTGGAATTAAAGGGTTTGTTATAAGGAGAGGCTGGGACTTACCTCCCTGGAGTGTAGGAGGTTAAGCGGGTGACCTTATAGAGGTTTATAAAATCATGAGGGGGCACATATAAGGTGAATATCCAAGGTCGGGGAGTCCAAACTAGAGGGGCATAGGTTTAAGGTGAGAGGGGAAAGATTTAAAAGGGACCTGAGGGGCAACTTTTTCACGCAGAGGGTGGTGTGTGTACTGAACGAGCTGCCAGAGGAAGTGGTGGAGGCTGATACAATTATAACATATAAAAGGCAGCGGGATGGGTACATGAATAGGAAGGGTTTAGAGGGATAGGGGCCAAATGCTGGCAAATGGGACTAATTCAGTTTGGGAAACCTGGTCAGCATGGACAAGTTGGGCCAAAGGGTCTGTTTTACTGTGCTGTATGAGTTTTTGTATTCTTCCTGAGGGAAAGCAGACGTTACTGCCCCCTGGTACCACCCCCCCATCCCGCGGGAATTGATCCTGAGCTCTGTCCAGCTGGAGTATTGCTCCCACTGCCTTTGTAGTCCAGGTAAAGGGCAGCGTCTCGTTAGCCTGTCGGATTATATTTCACTCCCCCC
>NC_063377.1:6127544-6130739 GCF_021869965.1 Rhincodon typus
CACACCACCCCCACCCTGCAGCAGTGGTCTGTTCATCTGCTGTCTGTGGGACTGCGTGTCTGTAGAGGGTCGACACAGTGTGTCAGTTCCCAGAGCAGAAGAGGGTGTTGTTTCAGATGGGAGTGCCGTGGGGGTCTTTACTGACAGCCCCTACCCCCGTGAGGGGCAGTTACCAGACACTTTGCATCGCTGCCACACTTTAGTACTGTCGTTGGAGTGTTACCTTATTGGAACTCAGCCTAAGCTTCATGACTGCAATATCGAGACATTTCATTCCCCTGTCTTTGCCTTCTTCACTTTATTATGTGTTCTGAACATTGTATGCAAGAAACTTTGCAATTTTCCACTTGGCTGTGCCCAGGGCAGGAACAGCGCGGGGTTAAATACAGTGTAAAGCTCTGTCTACACTGTTCATTGTACCGTACTTCATATCTAATAGCTGGTCCCATATAAAGTTCTGACACTTATTGCTTGTTCAGCTCATCGAACTTTGCAAGATGTCCCTTTTAAGAATGTTAACATTTAGGGGCGGTTGGGGAGGGGCGTTGTTGGTGCGAGGTGAGGAAGGAACCTGTGGAGGGTGGAATTTGAAAGTAAAGTCTCAAAAGTGGTGGAGATGCTCAGCAGGTCGGGCTGCATCTGTGAAAAGTGTATGTTAACAGCTCAAGTCGGGGGAGAAGGTCCCAGACCTGAATGGTAACTCTTTTCACGTTTGCTGCTGAGAATTTTGTAGAAGCATAGAACCCCCACGGTGTGGAGGCAGACCATTCGGCCCATCAAGTTTATACTGACCCTCCAAAGACCGTCTCACCCAGACCCACCTTCCTACCGTATCCCTGCATTTCCCACAGCCAATCCACCCTAACCTGCACATCCCTGGGCACTACGGGACAATTTAGCACGGCCTATCCACCCTAACCTGCACATCCCTGGGCACTACGGGACAATTTAGCACGGCCAATCCACCCTAACCTGCACATCCCTGGGCACTACGGGACAATTTAGCACGGCCAATCCACCCTAATCTGCACATCCCTGGACACTACGGCCAATCCACCCTAACCTGCACATCCCTGAGCACTATGGGACAATTTAGCACGGACAATCCACCCTAACCCGCACATCCCTGGGCGCTACGGGACAATTTAGCATGGCCAACCCACGCTAACTCGCACATCCCTGGGCACTACGGGGCAATTTAGCACGGCCAATCCACCCTAACCTGCACATCCCTGGGTCCTATGGGACAATTTAGCACGGCCAATCCACCCTAACCTGCACATCCCTGGACACTACGGCCAATCCACCCTAACCTGCACATCCCTGAGCACTATGGGACAATTTAGCACGGCCAACCCACGCTAACCCGCACATCCCTGGGCACTACGGGGCAATTTAGCACGGCCAATCCACCCTAACCTGCACATCCCTGGGCGCTACGGGACAATTTAGCACGGCCAACCCACGCTAACCCGCACATCCCTGGGTACTACGGGACAATTTAGCATGGCCAATCCACCCTAACCTGCACATCCTTGGGCTGTGGGAGGAAACCGGAGCACCTGGAGGAAACCCATGCGGGTACGGGGAGAATGTGCAAACTGCACGCAGACAGTCGCCCGAGGGTGGAATCGAACCTGGGTCCCTGGCGCTGTGTGGCCACTGTGCCCGTCCAAGTTCTCCTGTTATCTGTTTTGATCCCTCTAAGAACTTTCACTCTGCGTTGGCCTCATTAGCCCTGGGTCTCGAAAAGGTGAATGGTTGACACTGGGACGTGGTGATTATCAGATTGCATGCCACTTGAATCTTGCCAGAGAGCGAGCGAGAGAGAGACTTGTTGCTGAATCTTTCTGCTTTGTGCTCATCGGGACAATGGCAAGATCACCAAAACTTTTGACAGTCACAGCATTTTGTAGATTATGTAGCAAGTCGACTCTGGCTGAGGGATAGTAAGAACTGCCGATGCTGGATTCAGGGATAACAGAGCATGGAGCTGGAGGAACACAGGCCAGGCAGCATCAGGCTGCAACACTGGTAATATTTTTTACTCCTCTGATGCTGCCTTGCCTGCTGTGTTCCTCCAGCTCTGCAATTTGTTTATATTATTCTTTTATTAATCTGCCAACAAATATCGTGCCACTCTCCTCTGCCACAGGTTTGTCTGTGCCCCCCCATGCCCCTCCGTGTTCTCCTGCTACCTTTGCCTCCTTTTGTCTTCCACTCATCAGGATTGAATGGCAAGAATGCCAAGCCTGAAAGGGCACAACCATTTATGCTGCAGGAGATTGTTGTCAAGTGAGATCTGATTGGTAGGCCTCATGGTGGGTGTGCCGGGGAGCAGCTTTAACAATCGAGGTTTTGTTTAAATTCAAAACTGGGACCTGGCCAAGGCATTGCCAGGGAAATGCATCACAGAATGGCTCTCGCACGAGTGGTCTATGTTCCTTGTTCATGTGAACATGCCTAGCGTTCAGCAGACTGCAGGGTGGATGAGTTTATATGCAATTTGATTATCATACACTGCCTCCAGCCAGTGCAGAATTTATTGTCCGTCCCTAGCTGGCGTTGAGACGGTGGTACCGCAGTTGCAGCTCACCACTGGGTTGTGTGAAATTTCCACCAGCAGACTTTGAACTTGTACCATGTGCTGACACATCCAGGTCATTCCCAATGTCCGTTTCCACAGACCAGCAGCTGATAGGAAAATCCAACATTCAGCAACACTCCCGTTCCCCGGCCAAGTTTCGATTCTCTGTACCTATAATCCCATCAGCTTCCAGCTTGTTGGTAAAGTTTTACAGAATGAAATTGCCGTGCCCCTTTCAAAAGTCCAGATACACAGCATCTGCTGCTTCGCAGCCAACAACGCAGCAAAGAACTCAATTGGATTTCCCCGACAGGCAGCTTTCCCTTCAACAATCCTGTACTTAGCATTTTGTTACCCTGACATAGTGCTGAAATGAAGCTGCGGCCAGGACCTCAGCGATTTCTCTCCAGTAGGAGCGTCTTTCTTGTTTGAACAATTTACATTTCTGCATTGAGCATGGAAAGCCTTTTGTACCTGTTGCTTCAAGAATCCTCTCCCTCTGGGACCCTTGGCTCATTTATGCCTAATTCCCTGCTCTGTCTATCATGGAACTGTAGTAGCACTGTACCCCAGTGTTATACAGCGACAGACCCTGTCCCCCACCGGTA
>NC_063377.1:6130749-6134670 GCF_021869965.1 Rhincodon typus
CGGTACTGTACCCCAGTGTTATACAGCGACAGACCCTGTCCCCCACCAATATTTAGTCACAGGGGTGTACAGTTTATGAAGGCTGCAGTGCTCTCTGCCAGAATGTGTTGTACATGCTTTCTGTTGGTCTTCCAACATTGCACTTCCCTGCTGTGATACTTGAGCAGTCATAACGTCAGTCTCCTCCCTGCCTAGGGACTGGTTGATGTAAACTCTTTGTAGTCAGTGTTTTGACAGTGGAAACACCTCGCCAGGGGGTGATAATCGCTGGGGAATGAGTACAGACGTCTGGGATGACCCAGGCTGCTCTGTATTTCCATTCCCAGCAGGGCCCTGGGGGCTGCAGCTTGTTTGGTGTTGAAATCCTAATCGAGAACTCGGCTGCATTAGGGACGTAAACACCCTTTCGCTTCATTCTTCATCTTTCAGTCCCATTGTAGCACCTGCACGCTGTTTTTTATTCCCTTTTATTCATTCACGGGATGAGGGTGTCGCTGGCTAGGCCCAGCATTTATTGCCCATCCCCAGTTGCCCCAGAGGGCATTTGAGAGTCAACCACATTGCTGTGGGTCTGGCGTCACATGTAGACCAGACCAGGTAAGGATGGCAGTTTCCTTCCCTAAAGGACATTAGTGAACCAGATGGGTTTTTACCAACAATCATAGTCATCATTGGATGCTTAATTCCAATATTTATTGAATTCAAATTCCACCATCTGGAATTTGAACCCGAGACCCAGTCTCTGGATTAACAGTCCAGTGATAAAACCACTAGGCCATCGCCTCCCCAGTCCATGCCATCCCCTCCCTATCTCCGTCACCTCTTACAACCCTCTGTGCTCCTCCAATCCTGGCCTCTCCAGCAACCCCCGATTCCGATCACTCTGCCACTGGGGGCCAGGCATTCAGCTGCCTTGGGGTTGGGGGGGAAGGGGCCTGAACTCAGGAACTCCCCCCTCCTCCGATCCTAACCCCCTCACCACATGGAAACCCCCCCCCCCCCCCCCCCCCCCAGCCCCCAACCATGTCTCAATTGCTTCTTTCAGTGATCATCTTTGATCCATGCCCCTTCAAAACCCACTGTCTCCCAAAGTCGGTTTCCTCTTCCGAACCCCCTCATCGTTTTGGACCCCTCTGTCAAATCAAGCCTTTCTTCCTCTGAGGGGGACCTCTTTCGGCTTCTCCACTCTATCCGCGTCACCGATGTCCCAGATTCCCAGAACCTTTGTCCTTAGTCTTCCTGGCACCTTCTCTGTCTTCGCCACCTTTCTTACAGTGTGGTGCTGCCAATGCTCTAGTCAAGGCCCACTTGGCATTTCGTCCAATTTTAATGCCAAGCCCTCTGTCTGGAAGAGTTATACAATCCTATAGGACTTGTTTGGCTACAGAAGGTCAGAGTCCTTGATGTACACAGCACAAAAAAAATGGCCCTTTGGCCCATCGTGTCCGTGCTGGTCAAAAATAACCACTTAACTGTACTGGTGCTGTTTCCCAGCCTTGGCATCGCAAGTGCCCAACTAAACACATCTTCAATTTGATGAAGATTTCTGCCGCTCCCACCCTTTACAGGAAGAGAGTTCCAGATTCCACTCCACCCTCTGGGTGACAGAGTCTATCCTCCCCTCCCCTCTAAACCTGCTGCCCCTTCCCTTAAATCTTACCCCTCCTGGTCATTAATCCCTCCACCAAGGGGGGAAATGTTCCTTCCTGTCTCCCCTATCGATGACCCTCATCATTTTATCCATTCGAACCCTGCCCCCCCCATCTCCGCTCTGAGGAGAACAAACCCCAGTCTGTCCAATCTCTCTCTCTCGCATCGCTGAAACTCTGGAGGTTTGAGCTACAAGGTGAGGCTAGAGAGATGGGATTTTTTTCACTGGATCGTAAGAGGCTGAGGGGTGACCTTTATAGAGGTTTATAAAATCACAAGAGGCAGAGATAAGGTGAATAGCCAAGGTCTTTTCCCTCTTTTCCCAAAACTAGATGGGCATAGGTTTAAGGTGAGAAGGGAACAATTTAAAAAGGACCTATGGGGCAGCTTTTTCACGCAGAGGGTGGTGTGTGTATGGAACGAGCTGCCAGAGGAAATGGTGGAGGCTGGTACAATGACAACATTTAAAAGGCATCTGGATGAGTACATGAATAGGAAAGGTTTAGAGGGATATGGGCCAAACGGTGACAAATGGGACAAGGTCAGTTCAGGAAACCTGGTCGGCATTGGACGAGTTGGGCGGAAGGACCTGTTTCCGTGTTATATTCCTCCGCGACGCCAGCCACAGGGCAACATCCCGGTAGGTCTCCCTCTGCCCCCTTTTCCAGTGCTGTGACATCCCTCTGATAATGTGCATTCCAGAACTGCACACTGTACTCTCTAGCTGTGGCCTGGCCAATGTTTTACACAGGACCCTGTGTCATCCTGCCTTCTGCCTTTTCAATTCTTTGGATGGTTTCAAGTTTGCAGTTCCCTGGCGACACTCCCCCTTAAAAAACGAAGGGATCTTGCATTAAAAACAGGCAAGATCAGGTGAGTTTTTAATCTGGCCAGCACAAATCTTTGGAGTGCTGACCGTGAGGAGGAGGAGGTGGTGGTGGTGCCTGAAGCTGTTTTTAAGGCGTTCTTGGTGAAAGATTTCTGAAGAAGGGTCCCGACCTGAAACGTCAGCTTTCCTGCTCCTCTGATGCTGCCTGGCCTGCTGTGTTCATCCAGCTCCACACTGTGTTATCTCAGACTCCAGCATCGGCAGTTCTTACTGTCTCTTGGTGGAGGGTTACCTGGGCGGTGGGGTGGGGAGGCTGCAGATTGCAAGTTTGGGATGACCTTAGAGGGCTATAGAGGTGGGACTAGCTGGGTAGTTCTTTGGGTAGTTCTGATACTGTCAATTTGTGAGCCCAGTCATGATCTTACTGAGTGATGGGGCAGGCTCAAGGGGCCCAACAGCCTGCTCCTTACCCCAGTTTTCTCTGAAGACTTCAGTGAATCACAGAATCATTCTTCTGAGACTGGGCATTCATGCGTCTGTGTCCTGATGCGAGGTTAAAATGTTTTGGTCAGTTTCCTCTTTTCTGTGGCGTTTATTTTCGCGTGCTCACTTTGCACAATTCAACCCTTGGACAGCTGTCCGCGTGGTCCCACAGTCCAAAAATGTCGAGGTTAGGGTGGGTTGGCCATGCTATATTGCCCTGTAGTGCCCAGAGATATGCAGGCTAGGCGGTAAATAGAAACCTAAAGAACTGCGGATGCTGGAAATCCGAAATAAAAACAGAAATTTTCGGGAAAGCTCAGCAGGTTCTGGCAGCAGCTGTGGAAAGAAATCAGAGTTAACGTTTCAGGTCCAGTGACCCTTCCTCAGAACTGATGGTAGCTAGGAAAATTTTTTTATGTAGATGATAGGGTGAGGGGAATGGGTTAGGAGTAAACGAGGGGTGGGGACAGAGCCCAAAGAGAGAGAAGAGCAGTTGAACAAACAATGGAGTGGATAACAATCTGGCTAGGAGGGTGAATAGCTGTTAATGGGGACTAACATTAGGGTTGTGTGTAATAGCAGACTTGTGATGATAAGGCCTAGTGTGTGGTGTTAGGGGTAAGAACATGGGAGAACTCAAGCCCTAAAGTTATATTTGTGTCAATATTGTGTCCAGAAGGCTGTACAGTTCCCAAGTGGAAAATCAGGTGGTGTTCTTCCAGTTTGCACTGAGCTTTGCTGGAGCACTGAGACACAGATGTTGGCCAGGGAACAGGGTGGTGTGGCAAAGTGGCAGGCAGCGGGAAGCTCAGGGTCTTTTTTGCGAGCAGAACATAGATGTTCTGCGAAGTGGTCGCCTCATCTATGCTAACTTGTCCCGTAGTGCCCAGGGATGTGCGGGTTAGGGTGGATTGGCCGTGCTAAATTGTCCCGTAGTGCCCAGGGATGTGCGGGTTAGG
>NC_063377.1:6134680-6136041 GCF_021869965.1 Rhincodon typus
GTGCTAAATTGTCCCGTAGTGCCCAGGGATGTGCGGGTTAGGGTGGATTGGCCGTGCTAAATTGCCCCGTAGTGCCCAGGGATGTGCGGGTTAGGGTGGGTTGTCCGTGCTAAATTGCCCCGTAGTGCCCAGGGATGTGTAAACTATGGATGGATTCAGTCTGGTGAATGCGGGGACGGGATGTGACGGGTCGGGTCTGGGTGGGATGTTCTTCGGTGGGCTGGTGCAGGGCTCGATGGGCCAAGTGGCCTCTGTGTCCACACTGTAGGGAACCGGATGCCCCCTCGATTCGGGGCCGGCAAATGGGACTAGTTCAGGGTGCTGGTTGGCACAGGCGAGAAGGGCTGAAGGGCCTGTTTGCATGCTGTGTGATGCTATGGCTTTCCTCTGTCCCTCCGGCCGCAGGCTGCAAGATCAAAGCGCTGCGAGCGAAGACCAACACGTACATCAAGACGCCAGTGCGAGGGGAGGAGCCCGTCTTCGTGGTGACTGGTCGGCGTGAAGACGTGGCCATGGCGCGCCGGGAGATCATCTCTGCCGCCGAGCACTTCTCCCTGATCCGCGCCTCCCGCAACAAGGACGGCCCGGCCCCCGGGGCTGTCCCCGTGCCCCCCAACCTGCCGGGCCAGACCACCATCCAGGTGCGGGTCCCCTATCGTGTGGTGGGGCTGGTGGTCGGGCCCAAGGGGGCGACCATCAAACGCATCCAGCAGCAGACCCACACCTACATCGTGACGCCAAGCCGCGACAAGGAGCCCGTCTTCGAGGTGACGGGCATGCCCGCCAACGTGGACCGCGCCAGGGAGGAGATCGAGGCCCACATCGCTGTCAGGACGGGGGGCCTGGTGGAGCTCAACGACGAGAACGACTTCCACTGCAACGGGGTGGAGGCAGGCTACGGGGGCCGGGCACCCAAGCCCTGGCCCAAGCTGGCCCTGCCGGCTGGCCGCAAGCCCCTGGCCAGCTTCCGAGGCAACGGCCCCGACCCCTTCTACGGCAACGCCAAACCCGCCGACCTCCACCACCACCAGCACCACGCCTGCTACGGCAACGGTGCCGCCTACGGGGAGGCCTACTTTGGTGCCGAGGGGCGGGAGGGCCCACCCGACGCCCACCGCTGGCCCCGCCCCACCCCCCCCCTCCCCCCGCCCCCCGGCGGCGGCGGCGGCCCCACCCCCCCCGCCGCCGCCGCGCCACGCTGCCAGCCGGGAGTGCCAGGTCTGCTTCGAGAGTGAGGTGACAGCCGCCCTGGTCCCCTGTGGGCACAACCTCTTCTGCATGGAGTGCGCCAACCGTATCTGCCAACGCAGTAACCCCCATTGCCCGGCCTGCCTCAGCACCGTCACCCAGGCCATTCGCAT
>NC_063377.1:6136141-6137245 GCF_021869965.1 Rhincodon typus
ACCACCCCCGATGGGCAGCGAGCGAGAGAGAGAGGGGTTCCTTTCTCGGGTTAGGGTCTCCCTCCCTGACACGCCCACCCCGGACCATTTCTTGGTTTGGGGGTGGTTTATGTTTGGTTTTTTTTTGCCGCCACCACGTCTCGGGTTTTTTTATCCCCCCCCCCAGGGGGTGGAAAGGTGGTGCACGTCGGGGGAGAGGAGGGGTGCGTGCAAAGGGTGGCGCACGTCGAGCGGGGGAAGACGAAAGGACAGGACGTCGCGTTGGCTGAGTCGCGGATGTCCCCAACCCCCCTCCCCTCCTAACTCCCTGTCTCCCACGTTTCCTCAATGGCGACGGGACCTCAGGCGGACATTTTGAACATTAGATTTGGCCGTGGGGGGGGTGGGGACAGGGCGTCGGTTGGCTTCTCGCACGTGGAGGATCCAACCGCCTAACCCCCCACCCCCACCCTTCCAATCAGCAGAGACCACTTGTGACTCCTTCCCACGGGTGTCCCGATCACCCAACTCCTGAACAGCCGGCAAGCAGCTGGCACTCTGTTACCTCTCGCACCGGTGTCCCACCGATGGCACCAGCTACTGGCACGCCGACCAGACAATATTCCAGAACTCCGAACCACTTCTGACTTCTCTTCCTTTTAGTTTTCGTTCGATGGTGGATGTACAGGCAGATGCGGTGATGAGATATTGTGTCCTGTCGAAGTCTGATGGGTGAGACTTAACAAGTATGTTTCTAAACTGTTCTTCCAGTGTTTAACACTGCTGCTGAGCCAAGGGCCTGTCATATAACCAGTACTCTCTCTCGAGGCTTATCCTCTGCTCTCTGTTACCTCATATTCTGCCTCCCTTCTCTCTCTGTCTTCCATTCTCTCTGTCTGCGTGCCTTTCTCTCTCTACTCCTTCCGCTTCTCTCTCCATCTATCTGTACCTGCCTTTCTTTTTCTTTCCCCCCCTCAACCCTCTTGCTGTCCTCCCCACTCCATCTGTCTGTCTCTCTCTCTCTCTCCCAACCCCTACCTCTCTACCCCCTCCGCTTCTCTCTCCATCTATCTCTACCTGCCTTTCTTTTTCTTTCCCCCCGCAACCCTCTTGCTCTCCTCCCCA
>NC_063377.1:6137745-6138971 GCF_021869965.1 Rhincodon typus
GGGGGGGCACATGCAGACGGGCGTGGGACAGCGGAGGGGGGGAGGGGAGGGGGAGGGGGCGTGGGGCAGCGGAGGGGGAAGGGGGCAGAGTTGGTGGGGTTTAGGGAGTTTACAGGATCGGTGGAGGTGGATGAGAAGTACATGAGAAACAGTGATTACTGTGCACAAGTGGGGTTTAACCCCCAGCAGGTGGTTAGAAGGGGCAAATCCTACATCCCGGGATTTGGGGGGGAAAAGAGTCTCACAGCAGCTGGCGAACACACTCAGTCCCTGGGTATTCAGGCAGGTTCAGGCTGTACTTCCTCTCCAGAGCAGGGGGGACGAAGCGGCCCCCAAGGTAGTGGTAACGTCCGTGGAAGTGGGCAGCCGCTTTCTTGGGGGCGGTGAGGGAGACGAGCAGGTCAGGCTGGATCCCGCTTGGGTTACCCTTCTCCACGTCCCAACCTGCCAGGGGTGGGGGAAAAGAGGGAGAGACAGAGACATACAGTGAGAGTCACAACGAGGGGCTACGCCAATCCCCAAAAATATCGCTGAACCACCCTGTTTGAAGTATTCCGATTAAGAAGCAGCCAGAACCCATTCCCTTTCAAGTCCATACACTGCTCTGGCTCTATAGTTCCCTCCAATGCAAACCCAGAACACAGTGAGCAGAAAATATTCAGGGCGAAACCCTTTTCCCCATCTCCATCTCCTTTCCTCTCCCCTCCCATCCCACCAGTTACATCCATCTCCATCTCCCCACCATCCCCAATCCCCTTCTCTTAACCACTCCACCAAACATCACTCCAGCTCTGAATGCCTTGATTCAATTTCCCCCTCTCCACTCCGAGGAGAACATTCCCAATTTCTTCCCCCGTCTCTCCGTCTCTCTCTCCCCCTCTCCCCCGGCCTCTGTCTCTCTCTCTGTGTCTGTCTCTCCCCCCCCCCCCACCACCTTGTTCCACTCGCTACCGTCCCCTCCACCTCCCCCGGGTCCTATCCTGGGAAATCTCCCTCCGTTACCTACCACACACCCTCCCAAATCCCACCCCGAGATCCAGGACATCCCGGAATTGATCTTCTGGTCACCAGGGATTTGGCATGTCTTGCTGTGACCTCTTTCAAACATGGAGTCATACAGCACGGAAACAGACCCTTCGGCCCAACTCGTCCATGCTGACCCAGGTATCCTAAATTTATCTTCCCTGTCCCCGGTCCCCGTCCCCGTCATCACCCCTTCCCTGTCC
>NC_063377.1:6139071-6145453 GCF_021869965.1 Rhincodon typus
GGGGGGGGGGTAGAGAGAGACAGACAGACAGACAGAGGGGGAGGAAGAGAGAGAGAGAGAGACAGACGGACGTGTGCGAGAGGGATAGAGATGGAGAGAATGATTTCAAGCCCGCACATCCCCTGCTGTTGATGAACACTGAAGTACCTGTTTACTCCCTCCAGCCTGTTTCGATATTCGATTGAACCATGGTAGAGCTTGCTCTACATTCACAAGGGCTCTCCTCCCTGTGTCCTGCACTCCAACACTCGGTTCGATTGACCCCATCACATCACCTTAGACCCACATTTAGATCACTCCTCTACCTTCAAGGGAAACTATGCTGACTTCACACAGTCTTCACATTCTACATTTTCAGCACTCGGGGGTTTGTTCCTGTGCATCTCCTGTCGCTCCTACAAGCATGATTTATACTTTCCTGAGCTTTCCTCTTAATCTAACCCCATGCCGTCCCTGTCCCTGGGAGTGTTTGATGGGACACCGTGGGGAAAGCCGTACGCTCATTGTTAAAAGCATACCGAGGAACCTTGCTTCTCTGATTAAATGAGTGCAGTGTGTCTGAACTTACAAACAGTTTGAGGTGCCGCGCACACACCAGTCCATCTCCACCATTATTCCCCGGTCCACACAGCACCAACACGGTGGGGGTCTCTTTCCTTAGTGACGACAAAGGGTACGCCTGGCAAGACAGGGGAGAGAAGCGAGTAATGGAGACGGCAAAGTTGGGAAACATGTCTCAAGTGTCGAGCCTCGAACAGCAGAAGATGTTTCCCACGGAAATCCAGCACAAGTTAAAACAGCACCCGAGCCAAAAGAGGTAACGGACATGGATTATTTGAGAGAGGTGGTGATGGCCTAGTGGTATTATCGCTGGACTTTAATCCAGAGACCCAGGGAATGTTCTGGGGACCTGGGTTCAAATCCCGCCACAGCAGATGGTGGAACTTGATTTCAATAAATATCTGGAATTGAGAGTCTAATGATGACCATGAATCCATTGTTGATTGTTAACCCAATGTCCTTTAGGGAAGGAAACTGCCATCCTTACCTGGTCTGGCCTACATGTGACTCCAGACCCACAGCAATGTGGTTGACTCTTAACTACCCTCTGGGGCAATTAGGGATGGGCAATAAATGCTGCCCGGCCAGCGACGCCCTCATCCCGTGAATTAATAAAGAGGGAGATAGCAGACTCGTTCCCAAAACACAAGAACTAGGAGTGGAAGTAGGCTATTTAATCATGGTTCAACTCCACTTCCCCTCCCGCTTTGCCCTGTTAATTGATCTCCCCCACAAACACCCTCTCAGTATTGACCCTGTAAAGCCCTTAAGGATTGGACATGTTTCAATGAGATCACCTCTCACAGAGATGTTTCAATTCTCTGCTTTACGCCAAACAATGTTCCACCCCACCCCCAAACACCCTGCCATCTACGTGTCCACCCGAACAAATACAAAACACTGCAGGCGCTGGAAATTTGAAATAAAATCAGAATGCTGCAGCAGAGGGGTTCTGTCGAGGGACAGAAACAGAGTTAATAATTCGGCGTCCAGTGTGATTCTTCATCAGAACCTAAAAGGGGATGCGAAATGCTTCATTATATAGTCTCGAAGGAGGCAGCAGCCCAGTGCAAAAGACAAATGGGTTGCTAAACTGGGGAGAGCGAGCGAGCGCGAGAGCAGAAAGAGATGAAAATATTCTGATGAAGGATCACTGGACTGGGAGTCAGAGTTATACATCAACAGACCCTTCGGTCCAACTCGTCCATGCTAGCCAGATATCCTAAATTACTCTTGTCCCTCTTGCCTGCATTTGGCCCCTACCCCTCTAAACCCCTCCTATTCATCTACCCATCCAGATGCTTCGTAAATGTTGTAATTGTACCAGCCTCCACCACTTCCTCTGGCGGCTCGTTCCATACACGCACCACCCTTTTGTGTGAAAAAGCTGTCCCTTGGGTCCATTTTAAATCATTCCCCTCTCACGTAAACCCAAGCCTTCTGGTTTTGGACTTTCCTACCTCTGTGGAAAGAAAGACCTTGGCTATTCACCCTATCCATGCCCCTCATGATTTTATAATGTCTATAAGGTCACCTCTCAGCCTCCAATGCTCCTGGCAAAGTAGCCCCAGCCTATTTTGCCTCTCCCTATAGTTCCAACCCTCCAACATCTTTGTAAATCTTTTCTAAACCCTTTCACAACATCCTTCCTATAGCAGGAAGACCAGGATTGAACACAGTATTCCAAAAGTGGCCCTAACCAACGTCCTGTACACCTGCAACATGACCCTCCCAACTCCCTATACTCAACGCACTGACCAATAAAGACAAGCGTACCAAACACCTTCTTCACCGCCCTGTCTACCTGCGACTCCACTTTCAATGGACTACGAACCAGACTTGAAGTGTCAAATCTGTTCTCTCCCTCCACAGACGCTGCCAGGCCTGCTGAGATTTTCCTGCAATTTCTGTTCTTGTTAAACTGGGTGAGAGTTACTGTATGAAAGAGTAAACTACATGCGTCAGCAATTGATGACCTAAATAATCTGATTAAAAACCCTCGTCGCTCACTCTAACAGCAGCAAAATGTCACAGGAAAAGAGCAAAGCTGGTGATGCAGCCCTCATGACATATACCAGAAGGTAGCCCCTCAGTAGTTTTTTTATATCTGAACCCATTTAACTGATTAAATAATTAATGCATTAAGCACTGCCCAACCCTTGGGCCAGTGCAACAAGAACAGAAGTAGAGGAAGAGTAGGAGGGGGAAGAAGGGACTTAAATCAAATGGTGTTGTGGGGGGGGGCGGGGAAGATAGCACACTCCAGCCCTACGGTGCCCACTTCCCTCTCTCTAAATGACAAAGATACAAAAACTTAAACATGTACAAACCTTCCATCCAGTGACACCATCTACACTTCTCGCTGCCTCAGGAAGGCAGCCAACGTCAAAGACCCCCTCCCACCTTGGTTGTAATCTCTTCCAACTTCTTCTGTTGGTCAGAAGATACTAAAGCTTAAACACATGGACCAACAGATTCCAGAACAGCTTCTTCCCCACTGTTATTAGATTTCTGAATTACCTCTCAAATTTTAAATTTAAATGTTGATCTCGCTCTTTGTGCGCCTTCTCTGCACCCATAACATTGTATTCCTCGCTCTGTTCTATCACCCTAATGCACTTTGTAAGGTAGGGTCTGCCTGTACTGCATGCAAAACAAAAAACTTTTCACTGTACCTAGGTACACATGACAATAATCAATCAAATGCTTCGGCCCCTCTTTCTCGTTTGAGCACCAATAAACTCACATAAAACTGAACTTGTGACAGCCCCTGAACAGGCCAACAAAGCAAAACCAAATCCTCTAGCAAACTTCAATTTTCATCAAAGTAACACCCTCCATGTGCAACCAAAAAGGGCTCATCAATTAACGACATTTTGAAGCCCCTTAGAAACTTTCTGGAAAACAATGAAAATAAATCAATTCAAAACTTGCAAGTGACAACGCTGTAACAGAGTCACGTGAAATTCATAAAAGTTGCCAGCACAGTGTCTCAGTGGTTAGCGCCGCTGCCTCACGGCACCAGGGACCCGGGTTCGATTCCACCCTCGGGCGACTGTCTGTGTGGAGTTTACACATTCTCCCACCGTGTCTGTGTGGGTTTCCTCCGGGTGCTTCAGTTTCCTCCCACAGTCCAAAGATGTGCAGGCTAGGGGAGTCTCGGGGTTGGGGACGTGGGAGGTGCATCTGGGTCACTGCACACTCGATGGGCCGAATGGCCTCTTAGTGCACAGTCAGGATTCTATGAGAGGTTGAAGTAAAATTTGATGGCGGAAAGAAAGAGTCCCCCTTTGCACGTGCTCAACGTAATCGATCGATAAGCTCCATCACCAGCGACTTCCCACAGCGCACCCAGTGGCTTGCTCAGCAGTGAGAGACAGAGTCACACAGACAGACAGTCTAAACAAAAAACTGCACTGGCATCTGCCCGACTCCAGAGTCAGCCCCTTCAGCTGATGCTATCCCCATTTAAAAATAAAATCACTTAGACACACCGACACACAATTATCCTGCAGGGAGAGGCTGAATAGGCTGGGACTATTTTCCCTGGATCGTCAGAGGCTGAGGGGGTGACCCTATAGAAGTTTATAAAATCATGAGGGGCATGGATAGGGTGAATAACCAAGGTCTTTTCCCCAGGGTAGGGGAGTCCAAAACGAGAGGGGCATAGGTTTAAGGTGAGAGGGGAAAGATGTAAAAGGGATCCAAGGGGCAACTTTTTCACGCAGAGGGTGGTGCGTGTATGGAACGAGCTGCCAGAGGAAGTGGTGGAGGCTGGTACAGTTACAACATTTAAAAGGCATCTGGACGGTACATGGATCGGAAGGGTTTAGAGGGATAAGGGCCAAATGCTGGCAAACGGGACTAGATTAATTTAGGATACTGGGTCAGCATGTTCGAGTTGGGCCGAAGGGTCTGTTTCTGTGCTGTATGACTCCATGACTGTGTAACAGTGAACAGCCCAGGATTGAAGGATTATTGCAAGGTGACCAGGCGTAACTCCCGCCCAATCGAGACTCTGTAAGAAGGATGGCTGGGGGTTTTTGGAGGGGGGGGTGCACACACTTGACCAGGTTCTCCCGTTGCTGTACCCTGGCGGCTCCACGACACTCGGGAAGATTTTGAAGACATAGTCAGGCACCGCAAATAGATAAAAAAACCCACAAACCTGTACTACTTAATGTTCTTGTTAACCAACCCTTTATTCAAATTAACAAGGATCTTGGAATTATTTACAAAACATCACGACACACGAAATTACAGATAAGAGAACATTTCATTGTTTTTGCTGGTGCAGAAATGGGAGTGAAGACAAATCAAACTTTAAATAGCAAAGGAAACATGAATGTGAATCCATACTGTTTTACATTGAAAGGAAAGGACAAAGAGACCACGTACAAACAACCAATCTTATTGCAATGCTTCTAAATACAGAGTTTCAAAACTAACTTCATGGCAGTTGGGGACTTACCTTAGCAATGGCAGTTGCACAGCTCAAGCCTGCCAACTCCATCAGCTGGTCCACGCTGAACTTGTATTCGCTAAACAACTCCTGGTCAATGGCCTGGGCCTCTTCCTGACTGTGGGGCGACAGGGAGAGAGAGACAGGGAGACAGAGACAGACAGAGAGAGAGAGAGAGAGAGAGAGACTTCACTCAGCACAGATTAAAATCAAAAACTGCACTGCCAATCTGTTTGACCCCCTTCATCTGATGCCATCCCTGTTTTAATAAAAAAATCATCAGACATCATCCCCACGGTAAGGAAGGCTGACCTGTGGAGGGAACTCAAAGTTCAGAGGACACTGGAGGCTGGGAGGAAGGGCTGTGCAAGGACAAGAGGATTTTGTGATTCACCCATTAATGAGGGGTAAGGGGTTTAAATAGAAGGGCCTCTGGTTCTGAGCATCCCTTGTTCCTCCCAATAGCAGCTGGGTGACCCATGTTTTCATTTGCACATACGCTGGCCTGTGCTCTAACTTTCAGTGTTTCGTGCACAAGAACACCCAGATCCCACTGCTGCCTAATCTGTGTTTTTCCTCCTATTGATTCTCTGCTGTCGCGCAGAGAAGGAACAGACCACGATGAGAGCAGGAGAGAACTGCTCACGCTACCAATTTATCATCTCCTCCACTGTCACCAGTCACAACCCAGACAAATGTCCCCCCGCCCCTCCAATTTCATTCCCATTGCCACGCTTTCCCTGGAATACAGGAGCGACACGCTCCTCGTTTGGTGCCCCGACTGGCCACAGAGGTAGCAGCAATGGGACGTTTGTGTAAATCCCATCTCAGTCACTGCCCCAACCCCCGCTGCTGTGTGGCCTTCCTCCATCCCAGGTATTTACAACAGGGTTTGCTTGCAGCATTGAGACCTCTCCTGCCCAGTGGTCCCTTCCTCCATCGAGCCCACTCCACAACCCTGCCAGTCAGGCACCGCTGAACTGCAGCGCCGATCTGCTATCCCGTACCAGGGGCACAATGACAGGCACTGATCCATCCCTCTCACCCAAGCAGTAAAATACCCTGAGGCACTCGCAAGGCAGGGCTACCCAGCAGCACGGTCGAGGGCATCTGCAGCCAAAGAGCACTGCTGGAGGGTGAGGGGAATAGCTAGTAAAATGCCCAGGCACTTGTAAGGAGAGACTGTCCACTGGCACGATGCAGACCAGCAGGCACCACCCTGGGGACAAGCCACTGGACTTGGGGCAAGGGGCAGCATGGTGGCTCAGTGGTTAGCAGGGCACCAGGGGCCCGGGTTCGACTCCACCCTCGGGCAACTGTCCGTGTGGAGTTTGCACATTGTGTGTGTGTGTGTGTGTG
>NC_063377.1:6145553-6156974 GCF_021869965.1 Rhincodon typus
GTAGGGGTGGGGGGGGGTATCTGTGTGTGGGGGGCGGGTTTGTCGCTTACCCCAGGTATTTGACCGACTTCTCGCCCCCTGTCGAACATTTGCGGTCCATCAAGCCGGCTATGAGCTGCCCCCGGGGGCTCGGGCACAGGAAGGCAGGAGCCCGGGAGACGAGCGAACCCGAGCCCCGAGTGGCACAGCGAGACCAGGCGATAACGCTAAGGCCCAGCAGGGTCCGGAGGCCGAACATTCGGTGGGAGAGCGGGGTTCCGGGGGAAGCGGGGCACCTGCAGCAGAAAGCGCCGCGCCTCCGCCACTGCAGCACCCCTTCAGCGACTCAGGGCCTGGTCCCGCCTCACGCCACACGCCAATCATTACAGGGACAGTCCCCCGCTGGCCACTAGACGCCGTTTGTAGGCGGGGCTGGTGCTGATTGACACTACGCTTCACCAATAGAAGAACGCTCCTGCCGTTGCCCTACGTCTATTGGCTCATGCCGTACGACTGGCAGTACTGTTGACGAATCAGTCTAAGGATAAACCGGAAGTAGCGTCACCCGGTGTCATCGATAGGCTGTACGTGTGTAGGCGGTTTGAGTGGTGATTGACACCGGATATTGCCAATGGTTAAACGCTCCTCCGCCCCTTTACGGCTATTGGGTCCTGCCGTACGATTGGCCGTGCTATTGACGAATCAGCCCGTGGACCCCGGAAAGGTTGGCGTCACCAGGCGTCATTGGTGGGCCGGATTTATTATTGACCGACAGCAGTTCCAACCAATAGAACCGAGCACCCTCCGAAGGGAATCCAATTAGATCTCGGATAGGCGTTTCGTTGCGTTTGCGTGACAGCCGATTCATCCAATCGACGCCCGGATTGTTTAACCTAGACCAATCACAAGGTGGTGTCATGGCCGCCCCTCCCTGATGTTAGCCATTCAAAATCAGTAGCGTGGTGCCACTCACAATGAAAAACCAATTAGAGAAGGGAAGGGGCAGGATCTGTCCCGCCTATCATGACCATTACTTAAAGGGATGTGAAGGTAATTTTTTTTTGCCTTTGGGAAATGCTAGAGGCCATTCAGCCCCTTTGACCTGTCCTGCTATTTCATAAAATGGAAAGTCACACAGTTTTTACAGCTTCAAAAGAAGCCCCTTTGACCAGCCATGTCCCAGTATGCAGAGATTGTCTTATGAGCAAAGGCTAAACAGGTTGGGACTTTACTCATTGAAGTTTAGAAAAATGAGAGACAATCATAGGGGGGAGGCAATGGCCTGGTGGAATTATTGCTGGACTGCTAATCCAGCGACGCAGATAATATTCTGGGGACTTGGGTTCAAATCCTGCCACGGCAGATGGTGGAACTTGAATACAATAAATAATCTGGAATTAAGAATCTAATGATGACCGTGAATCCGTTGCCAATTGTTGGGAAAAACCCATCTGGTTCACGAATATCCTTTAGGATAGGAAACTGCCATCCTTATCTGGTCTGGTCTGGCCTATGTGTGACTCTGAACTGCCCTCTGGGCAATTAGGGATGGGCAATAAATGCTACCTGACCAGCGATGCCCTCATCCTGTGAATGAATAATAAAAAAAATCTAACTGAAACATATAGGTTCCTTCACAGCTTTGATGGGGTCAATGCTGAGAGGATGTTTCCCCTCATGAGAGCGTCAAGAACCAGTGGGCACCATCTCAGAATAAAGGGGCACCAAGTTAAAACTGAGATGAAGAAGAATTTCTTCTCCCAGAGGGTTGTGAGTCTTTCGAACTCCTTGCTAGAGGGAGCTGTGGGCCCAGAGTCCTTGTGTTACATTCAAGGCTGAGATGATAGATTCTTAACCAGCTATGGAATCATTGGTTAAGGAGAAAGTGTAGGGGTGACACAGTGGCTCAGTGGTTAGCACTGCTGCCTCAAAGCACCAGGGATGTTGGTTCACTTCTCAGCCTCAGGCAATTGTTTGTGTGGAGTTTGAATATTCTCCCTGAGTCTGCATAGGTTTCCCCTAGGTGCTCCAATTTTCCTCCCACAGTCCAAAGATGTGCAGGTTAGGCTGGATTGGCCATGCTAAATTGTCCAAGGATATGTAGGCTAGGTGCATTAGCCCCTAATGAGGATGGATGGGAGAATCATCGTAGGGTTGATGTAGACTTATTGGGACAAATGGCTTGTATTCACACTGTGGGGATTCTATATATGTAATTTAAATATGACCTAGTGGTATTATCACTGGACTATCCAGAGACCCAGATAAAGATCTGGGTTCGAATCCTGCCACAGCAGATGGTGGAATTTGAATTCCATAAATATCTGGAATTAGGAATCTAATGATGACCGTGAATCCATTGTTGATTGTCAGAAAAACCCATCTGGTTCACTAATGTCCTTTAGGGAAGGAAACAGCCATCCTTACCTGGTCTGGCCTACATGTGACTCCAGGCCTACATGTGACTCCAGACCCACAGCAATGTGGTTGACTCTTAACTACCTCTGGGCAATTAGGGATGGACAATAAATGCTTCCTAGCCAGTGATACCCTCATCCCATGAACGAATAACAAAAAATGTTGCTGCTGGACAGGACATTGGTTAGGGCTACTTTTGGAATACTGCGTTCAATTCTGGTATCCCTGCTATAGGAAGGATGTTGTGAAACTTGAAAAGGTGCAGAAAAGATTTTCAAGAATGTTGGAGGGTTTAAAGGGTTTGAGCTAAAGGGAGTGGCTGAATAGGCTGGGGGTATTTTTCCTGGAGCATCGGAGGCTGAGGGATGACCTTATGGAGGTTTATAAAATCATGAGGGGCATAGATAGAATGAATAGCCAAGGGCTTTTTTCCCCAGAGTAGGAGAGTTCAAAACTAGAGGGCATAGGGTTTAAGATGGGAGGGAAAAGATTTAAAAGGGATCTAAAGGGCAACATTTTCATGCAGAGGGTGGTGCGTGTATGAAATAAGCTACCAGAGGAAGTGGTGGAGGCTGATACAATTACAACATTTAAAAGGCATCTGGGTGGTTATATGGATAGGAAACGCTGGCAAAAGGGACTATAGTAATTTAGGATATCTGGTCAGCATGGACAAGTTGGACCGAAGGGTCTGTTTCTATGCTGTATGACTCTATGACTCTAGATTCTATAGAACAGTACAGCAGCAGGAACACAATGTTGTGCTGAACATGACGCCAAATTGAACTAATACCTCCTGCCTGCCCTTGGCCCGTATCCCTTGCATGTTCGTGTGCTTATCTAAAAGCCCCTTAAACAGCCCCTATCGTATTTGCCTCCCACCACGCCTGGCACGGTGTTCCAGGCACCTACCACTCTGTGTAAAAAAACCTACCCCTCGCATCTCCTTTGAACTTCCCCACTCTCACCTTAAATGCATGCCCCCTAGTCTTAGACAATTCAACTCTGGGATAAAAAAATGATTCTGAATGTCAATCCTATCTGCACCTCTCATAATATAAAATTTTCCAAACTTCTACAGTGCAGTCACCTCTCATTCTTCCAACAGACCCAACCTACTCAACCTCTCCTCATAAGACAAAAACCCTTCGATCCAGCCTTTTCTGTAACATCTTCAATGCAGATTATCACTCTGTTCTCTCCGTGTGCGCTCAACAAGGCCCGATACAATTGAGGCGAGACATTCATACTTTTGTACCCAAACTCCTTAGAAAAAATAACAGCATTCCATTTGCATTCTGAATTATTTTCCGCATCTGCACATAAAATAGAGAAACAATTATCAGAACTTTTGCTTGTCTTCCACCCATCAGTTTATATGTTGGTTTCATCCTTGAATAGTATTTCTTGCAAATAAACTTGATAATACGGTTCATGTAACAGGATGCCCAGATCCCCCTGTACTGCATGTTCTGCAATCTCTGTCCATTGGTTGTGTATTATTCTTACCAAAGTGGAGAACTCACACTTTCACATAGTCTACTTCACCAGCCAAATTTATCCCACACACCTGCTCCATTTACACTCTATGTGTTCCCCTCACAACTTAATATGCCCCATATTAAGGGGGGGGAGGGTGTGTATGATAGTCATCAATTGGCACAACTGCCCTGTGCAATGCCAGTACGTAAGGTCTGTTTAACTACATGTGGCATTGCTGCTCAGTCGAATCCTTCCCTCAGACAATCCACCCTAACCTGCACATCCCTGGGTACTACGGGACAATTTAGCACGGCCAATCCACCCTAACCTGCACATCCCTGGGCACTACGGGGCAATTTAGCACGGCCAATCTACCCTAACCCGCACATCCCTGGGCACTACAGGGCAATTTAGCATGGCAAATCCACACTAACCCGCACATCCCTGGGCACTACGGGACAATTTAGCACGGCCAATCCACCCTAACCCGCACATCCCTGGGCACTACGGGACAATTTAACACGGCCAATCCACCCTAACCCTGCACATTTGATTCAATTTATTATTGTCACACGTACCTAGGTACAGTAAAAAGTTTTGTTTTGCATACAGTACTGGCAGATCATAACATAAGTCTTTGGACTGCGGGGACAAACCACGCAGGCACAGAGAGAATGTGCAAACTCCACGCAGACAGTTGCCCGAGGGTGGAATCGAACCCTGGTCCCTGGCGCTGTGAGGCAGCAGCACTAACCAATGAGCCACCGTGCTGCCTTGATGTAGAAAGTCCGAAGGTCCAACTTGCAAATGCTCATATTTATGAATGAGATCCCACATTACTGTTAATTTTAAGGATCCAACGCATGAACATTCACTTGTACATACAAGTGGCTTATTTGTACTGCGCTGAAGCATGTTCCAATTCGCGTACAAGTCAACTTACAAACATACTCAGGAGTGGAACCCGTTTGTAACTAGAGACATTGGGATACTCTGCACCGTGTCCAGCCCCAATGCCACCCGAATGACACAGTTCCCATTAACATCCTCTGCTTTCCTCTCTTGTACTTCCTTTATTTCTGCCCAGTGTCATCCGGAACTGGGGTAGTGGGGTTTATTTGTGGCAGCCAAAGCAGAATGAATATAGGGCAGAGGGAAACGAAAGGCAGGGGAAAGGTGGTGGGGGGAAGAGAGAGACATTGAAACCCAAAACTAAACACCCATTTGTGACTAACCATAGGGCGCTCTGGTGAGGAAGAGGATAGAACATAGAACACAGAGTTAGCATCACAAGGCGTGGAGCTGGATGAACACAGCAGGCCAGGCAGCATCAGAGGAGCAGGAAAGCTGACGTTTCGGGCCTAGACCCTTCTTCAGAAATGGGGGAGGGGAAAGGGGCTCTGAAATAAATAGAGAGAGAGGGAGGCGAGGATAGAAGGTGGATAGAGGAGCAGATAGGTGGAGAGAAGACGGACAGGTCAAAGAGGCGGGGTTGAAGCCAGTAAAGGTGAGTGTAGGTAGGGATAGTAGGAACTACCGATGCTGGAGAATCTGAGATAACAAGGTGTAGAGCTGGATGAATGCAGCAGGCCAAGCAGCATCAGAGGAGCAGGAAGGCCGACAGGTCAAGAAAGCTGGGATGAGGCTGGTAGGTAGGAGGTGGGGGTTGGGGTTGAGGTGGGAAGAGCGGATAGGTGGAAGAAAGGATGGACAGGTTAGGGAGGCGGGGACGAGCTGGGCTGGGACGCTGCTCCCCCTCCCTAACTCCCCACCTACACTCACCTTTACTGGCTCCATCCCCGCCCCCTTGACCTGTCCATCCTCCCTGGACTGACCTATCCCCTCCCTAACTCCCCACCTACACTCACCTTTACTGGCTCCATCCCCGCTCCCTTGACCTGTCCATCCTCACTGGACTGACCTATCCCCTCCCTAACTCCCCACCTACACTCACCTTTACTGGCTCCATCCCCGCCCCCTTGACCTGTCCGTCTCCTCTCCACCTATCTGCATCTTTATCCACCTTCCATCCACCTCCCCCTCTCTCTATTTATTTCAGAATCCCCTTCCCCTCCCCAATTTTTGAAGAAGGGTCCCGACCCGAAACATCAGCTTTCCTGCTCCTCTGATGCTGCTTGGCCTGCTGTGTTCATCCAGCTCTACACCTTGTTGTGTAGGTAGGGAGTTGGGATGGGGGTTGGTCTCTTGTTTTCACAGCGAGTGGAAAGCTCAACACTTAGCTAGTTAGTGGAATGCAGTCAGTTCAATTGAATACTGACCCCTGGCCATCGACTGACCCCAGCTCTGTCTCTTACATTTGACTACAGATTTGTTGCGCTCTCCTGGGTATGTGTGTCATTGCAACTCCCCGCAAAAGCTCCCTTTATACCCGTTCATCCCTGGCCTGATGCCATATTTGGCCAAACTAGTCTTTAGTCCACTTCGTTGGTGTGTCCGCGTGGCCCTCCGATTGGGTATTTGCTCTGGGGTCTCAGAGTTTTACACCGTTAGCTGGTGTTCACCGTCAGCGTCGGGCCGACGAGGACGAATCTCTTCCACCCCTTGGGATGAGTCCGTACGGTGTCTGCACAGCCGGACGCGGCCGCCTCAGGCCCTGTTACGCTTTTCAGGTCGCGGGAAAGGGTTGGGGGGGGTGGTTGGGAGGGTCGGGGCTCGCTCCTTTCGCCGTTTCGGACCCCCTCCCTCCAGGCGGCAAGCCTCCAGGAGTTCGGGAGCTTCTCCTCAGCCTTGGGCGGTCTTGGGCCGGGTGCCCCGTGTGGGCGAGGCCTCGAGGGTGTGCCCCTGAAAGGCCTACCTCCGTCTGGCTGGGGATCGGCTGCCATTTTGGAGCTGGGAGTAGAGCGCCCATTCAAGGGGAGGGGGTGGGATAGGGACTCCCATCAGTCATTCGGACGACGAGGCCGATCACGGGGCGGTCAGTGCCTCGATGCTGGGTGCGGGGGGAGGGGGTGCTGGCTTTGGACGCTGGTGCCAGTGCGTCTGCCTTATCGCGGGATCTCGCGCAGGCAGCGTTTGGTGGTCTGCGCCTCAAGGGGTCTGTCGCAGACAGACCACGTCTCAGAGCCATACAGAAGGGCAGGAACCACCACCACAGGCCTATAAAAACCGTGAGCCTGGTGTCAGACCTGACTTCGTTGCTCCAGATCACTTCTCTTTCCATCCACCCTTGTGTTTAACGTCATGCCCGGTTATGAGGAAAATGCGGTTTTCCTCCGGAATTAAGTGACAAAAGGTCACTGTGTGCCCTGACCCCAGCATTTCTCGTACTTACGGAGGCTAAGCTGACATGCTTGGATTTCTCCGCGTTTCATAAACCTACAAAAATGCACCTAAATGGAGGAAAGGAGGGAAAGAGAGCAGGATGGGGAAATAAACAAGGGAGAGCTGGGTTGAGAAGGGAGAAAGGGAAAAGGTTGGGGAAAGAAAAGGAGAGAGAAAAATGCTCTTGAAATATTACAATATTCATGGATGTGGGACAAGTGCAGAAATTGGGATTAGCATGACATTGATATGGGTGCAGACACAATGGGCTTTTTCCCCTCCTCAAGAATCATTGAATCCCCCTAATAGCGTGGAAGCAGGCCATTTAGCCCATCGAGTCCCCGCTGATCCTCCAAAGAGCATCCCACCGAATCCCTGTAATTCCCATGACCAATCCATCCTCAGCTGCACATCTTTGGACCGTGGGAGAAAAACCAGAGCAAACCCACACAGGGAGAATGTGCAAACTCCGCACAGACAGTCGCCCGAGGGTGGAATCGAACCCGGGTCCCTAGTGCTGTGAGGCAGCAGTGCTAACCACTGAGCCCCTGTATGAATCTCTGCTGTCTGAATCTCTAAGAGTAGAGAGAGTAAGAATGAGAGAGCACGATTCGGGAACAGAAGAAGAGAGAGAGAGAGAGAAATCGAGATGAGGGTGTGTGCATGCGTGTGCATGTGCATATGCTTGTGTGTGAACAAGGCCAGAGAGACTAGGAGAGACACTCCGAGCAGCACATAGGAGGAAGAGAGAGAAAGATAGACAATGAGAGAGCAAGACGGAAGGAGAGAGAGTGACCAAGACGAGAGAGGGGAAGCGAAAATGAGAGAGAAAAAGAAGAACAAGCCCAGGGAGGTGGGGTGGGTGTGGGTATGAAGAGAGAGAGTGAGTGAGCAAAATAAGAGAAGGTGGGGGAGAGAGAGAGAGAAAAAAAATAGAATACAAGATGGAGGGGAAGAGGGTGGATATAAAGAGAGAGAGAGTGGGTGGGGGGAGGGAGAGAGAGAGGGAGAGAGTAAGAGACCGAGAGAGAGAGATAGAGGGCAAGAGAGAGAGAAAGAGGGAGGGAGAGAGAAAGAGAGGTAGGCAGTAAGAGAGAGAGAGAGGGAAATACAGAGAGAGGGGGAGAGAGAAAGACAGAGAGAGTTAGAGAGTGAGAGAGACACACAGAGAGAGAGAGAGACAGAGTGAGAGAGTAAATATTCAATTGGCCACACCAATGTTTTCCTGGTAAGAGAGAAAAGGAACAAAATACATAATAGCGTCTATTTACATAAACATCTTCCTTTTCCTGTCTAAGAAAATATGTATATATGACCACGGGTGATGTGGGGGAAAATATAGAAAAAAAACATCATTGCTGGGCCCTGTTGTGGTACATTGGTAGTGTCCCAATATGACAGGGAAGGCCAAAAGGACTGTGGACATTGTACATCAGAAACAAAAACAGAAGTTGCTGGAAAAACTCAGCGGGTCTGGCAGTATCTGCAAAGAGAAATCAGAGTTAATGTTTCGGGTCCGGTGACCCTTCCTCAGAACTCTTCCATTCAGAAAGGGAGCTGATGGCTTATCACTAGACTATTAATGCAGAGACCCAGGTTCCCATCTCACCCCGGCAGAGGCAGACTTGGAATTCAATTAAAAAATCAGGAATTAAGAGTCTAACAATGATTGTGAATCCATTGTTGAATGTCAGGAGAGGAAAATCCCATCTGGTTCACTAACCTTCCTTTAGGGAAGGAAACTGCCATCCTTACCTGGTCTGGCCTACACGTGACTCCAGACCCACAGTGACTCTTAATGACTCTCTGGGCGATTAGAGGTGGGTAATGAATGCAGACTTAGCCAGCAATGTCCATGAATTTAAAGAAACCTCAGGAGCAGGTGGGATTCAAACCTGGGCCGACTGTCTCAAAGTTATCGCTGCACCACAAGAGGACACGCCAAACATCAGCCAGAGTTGCTCGCTTCCTGGTCTGCTGCTCCCCCCACCCGAAATTAACTTCCGAATTAGTCTGTCCCACCTCCCGGGGTTGGTGGGACCTGAACCCAGATGTTCTGGCCGAGAGGTGTGGACACTACACTGAGCCACAATAGCCTCCCCCTGCTTTCTGTTTTTACTGTTTTGTTCACTTTCGGTCTGTCTTCTGCCCATTTAGTTGGTTTTTCAATTCCATCGCTGACTCTGCTCCTCCTGTCGTGAGCCTCCTTCATTGTCAGATTCCTTGGGCCACATGCTTGAATTAATGCAAGCGATCAATTGGTGCCCCTTGCAGGTTAGTTCAGTTGGATGGCAACGCAGAGTGATGCCAACGTTATGGGTTCAACTCCCACACAGGCTGAGGTCACCATGAAGGACTCTCCTTCTCTACCTCTTCCCGTGCTTGAGGTGTGGTGACCCCCAAGTTAAACCACCTCCAGACAGCTCTGTCTCTCTAGTGAGAGAAAAATCCTGTGGGTCCTCTTGTAGTGCCCCTACCCCTGAACCGAGAGATCCTTGTACAAGTCCCACCTGCTCCAGAGGTGTGTAATTATATCTCTGAACAGGTTGTTTAGGAAAAAATAGGTTAATTAAACAAAAAACAAAATCTGTGTTGTTATCACTGTCAACTCCGGGACCGGGAGAACGAAACTTAGCAAAGGTACGGTCTGTATCTTTTGCTCGACGCGGTCACTCCAGTAGGTCAAGTTGTTTTCGCAAGCCTTGCACGTTCTTCTGAGGTTTTTTCCCAGTCGCGTTGACCATCCTGCCTCGAGTCCTCCGTGCCCACGAGACTGTACTCCCACTTCGCTCTTCCTTCACCTCAGCATTGTACGTCGTCAAGGGGATCCACAAAATGGCGGCAGGGGAAGTTGCCCCGCCCTGCTTGCCAGTTCCCTTTCCCTTTTTTTCTTCGTCCTTTCTTTTCTTTTTCTCCCTTCTTCTCCCTCCCTCTGTAGTAACTCTATTCCCCTCCCCCCATCCCTTTTAACTACCTACCTAAGGAGTTGGGATGGAGCCGGGTCACGACCAGGAACCACATGGCAGGAGCTGAAAGAGCGGGTTGTGTCCTGCAGCAATGGCGGATCGAGCGTGGGCCGGAGTGACGGCAGCGGATAAAGAGTGGGCCGGTGAGAACGGGCCAGTGAGGCAGCCTGGAGCAGGACTGTGGGTGGAGGCATGGCGAGGGTCGGAAAGCCTGGATTGGGACTGCGTGTGGAGGCACGGCGAGGGTCGGAAAGCCTGGATTGGGACTGCGGGTGGAGGCACGGCGAGGGTCGGAAAGTCTGGATTGGGACTGTGGGTGGAGGCATGGCGAGGGTCGCAAAGTCTGGATTGGGACTGTGGGTGGAGGCATGGTGAGGGTTGGAAAGTCTGGATTGGGACTGTGGGTGGAGGCATGGCGAGGGTTGGAAAGTCTGGATTGGGACTGTGGGTGGAGGCATGGCGAAGGTTGGAAAATCTGGAGTGGGATTGCGGCAGTGGAAAGGAAAGTTGGACTCTCTTAAATGACCTTTTATTTCTTATCTTATTCTAAGTTAATGTGAATGGCGCCGTGTATGTACGGCAAAGTATGTACACACTGTGTTTTTTACATTGAATACATGTGGCAATAGATGATTCAATGAGATAAACTGCACACACAAACAGGACTACATTACAATCGGTCTGCGTTAATTATTATAAAGGAAATAACAAGATTAATTACACAATTGAAATGCGATTGTGGAGGGGAGGGGTAAATAATACATTGGCTTAAGGCACTGCTTATTTGAATACCCCGTCACAACCATATATAGCTGGTAGAGTTTAACAGCACAGAAACAGTCCAACCAATCCATGCTGACCCTAATCCCAAACTAAACTAGTCCCACGTGCCTGTGCTTGGTCCGTATCCCTCCAAACATTTCCTATCTGTGTACTTTTCTAAACATGTTTTAAACATTGTAAATGGACCCACATCTTCTGGAAGTTCATTCCACACACGAACCTGTCTAAAGAAAAATCATCCCTCATTTCCTTTTTAAATCTTTCTCCTCTCACCTTAAAAATATGCCCACTTGTCTTGAAATTCCCCACCCTGGGGAAAATATACCTGCCATTCACCTTATCTATACCCCTCATGATTTTATAAACCTCAAAAGGTCATCTCCTCAACCTCCTGTGCTCCAGGAGTCCCAGCCTATCTGGCCTCTCCTTATAACTCAAGCCCTCCATTTCTGGCAACATCCTGGTAAATAAAAACCGAAAGATCTGCGGATGCTGTAAATCAGGAATAAAA
>NC_063377.1:6161974-6165004 GCF_021869965.1 Rhincodon typus
GGTCTAGGCCCGAAACGTCAGCTTTCCTGCTCCTCTGATGCTGCTTGGCCTGCTGTGTTCATCCAGCTCTACACCTTGTTATCTAAGGGTTACAGTGAGCGGGGAGATAAGTGGAGCTGAGTCCATGAAAAGATCAACCATGATCTTATTGAATGATGGATCAGGCTCAAGGGGCCAGATGGCCTACTCCTGCCCCCATTTCTTATGTTCTTCATGTTCTTCTGGGAATCAAAGATTGTAACTGCATTGTCAAGTTTTTCTGCCACTTCCTGTGAGGATGAGGGCTGTTTCCTCCTGGTATTGTTTTTGTGATGGCTTGTTGCTTGTCAGTTCTAGTCCCCAATCTCTCTTCAACTGCACCTTTCATCTCTTGAGCAGCACACTGGTGCCAGTGAGGGATGATGAAATTCCTGCAGGCAGCACTTAAGTGCAAGCAGGACTGCTAATTGCTGCATTCAATGGAAAGAGTGGTGAGCCAGGAAGTAGCTGATGCCAAAACATTGAATCTATTCAAGAGGCAGCTAGATATAGCACTTGGGGCAAATGGGATCAAGAGTTATGGAGAGAAAGCAGGATTAGGCTATTGAGTTGGACAATCAGCAATGATCCTGAAGAATGGAGGCCCTCCTATCTCCTATGTTTCTATGAATATATCCTCTGGCTTTGAATTAGCAATGAGGAGGATAGTAACAGATTTCAGGGGCATTTGGACTGATGAAATGGCATCCGTACGGAATGAAATGCAATGCAGTGGTATGTGAAAATATATATTTGGATAAGAGGAGACTCTAAATGTGAACTGGTGCAGTTTTATAGCGGTGCTGGACCTTGGGGTGTATGTGCACAAATCCTAGAGACAGGACAAGTTAAGAAACCTATTAAAAGGCATGTTTCATGTGTATGTACACAAAAGCAGTAAGATTTTGCAAAACACTAATTAAACCACAGCTGAAGTATTGTGTCCTGGGCAACATACCTTTTAAGAAGGTCAAGATCTCGGAGAAACCTCCAGGGCAGGAGTAGGGGTGTGTAAGTGTTGGTGAAGAGAATTACGAGAATGTTTAGACGTCATGTAGGTAGGAGAGTGAAAAAGGTGTTTGGTACGCTTGCCTTCATTGGTCAGTGCATTGAGTATAGGAGTTGGTAGGTCATGTTGCTGCTGTACAGGACATTGGTTAGGTCACTTTTGGAATACTGCGTGCAATTCTGGTCTCCCTGCTATAGGAAAGACGTTGTGAAAGTAGAAAGAGTTCAGAAAAGATTTACAAGGATGTAGCCAAGGTTGGAGACATTGAGCTATAGGGAGAGGCTGAATAGGCTGGGGCTATTTTCCCTGGAGCGTCGGAGGCTGAAGGGGTGACCTTATAGAGGTTTATAAAATCACGAGAGGCATAAATAGGGTGAATAGCCAAGGTCTTTTTCTCAGGGTAAGGGAGTCCAAAAGTAGTGGGGCATAGGTTTAAGGTGAGAGGGGAAAGATATAAAAGGGACCTAAGGGGCAACTTTTTCACGCAGAGGGTGGTGCTTGTATGGAATGAGCTGCCAGAGGAAGTGGTGGGGGCTGGTACAATTACAACATTTTAAAGGCTTCTGGATGGGTACATGAACATGAAGGATTTAAGAGGGAAATGGGTCAAGTGCTGGCAAATGGGACTAGATTTACATAGGATATCTGGTTGGCATGGGCGAGTTGGACCCAAGGGTCTGTTTCCGCGCTGTATATCTCTATGACTCTATGACACTTAGACATGTAAGTGAATTCGAAAGTTTGGAGGGATATGGGCCAGGAAGCAGGCACTTATAGAGTCACATGGAAATAGACCCTTCAGTCCAACCAGCCCATGCCAACCATAATCCCACACAAAACTAGTCCCACCTGCCTGCGCTTGGCCCATTTCCCTCCAAACCTTTCTTATCAGTGTACTTTTCTAAATGTTATTTAAACATTGTAACTGTACCCACATCTTCTGGAAGTTCATTCCACACATGAACCACTCTCTGTCTGAAACAAAAATTCCCCTCATGTCCTTTTTAAATCTTTCTCCTCTCACCTTAAAAATATGCTCCCTCATCTTAAAATCCCGCACCCTAGGGAAAAGATACTTGCCATTCACCCCTCGTGATTTTATAAACCTCTATAAGATCACCCCTCAATCTCCTATGTTCCAGCGAAAAAATCTCCCAGCCTATCCAGCCTCTCCTTATAACTCAAACCCTCCATTCCTGGCAACTTCCTGGTAAATCTCTTGTGAACCCTCTCCAGCTTAAAAATATCCTTCCCATAACAGGACAATCAGAACTGGACAAAGTGCTCCAGAAGAGGCCTCACCAACGTCCTGTACAACCTCACCTTCTGTCTTGCAGGATTCTATGAGGCACAATTTTAATTCAAATATTTCAAATACAATATTGGATGCAAAAAAAGTGCAGCCCAGATATTCGGGGTCGATCTGATTTGAGGAATTACAGGAAGAAATAACACAGGGTCAGATTATATACAAAATAGAGGTAGTCAGGTAGTCACCTGTATATAAAAAAACGCGATCTTATGCTTTTAAAACAATGTCAATGCAATTAATCACTTCCTACAAAAAAACATTAAAATTGTTCATTATTAAAACATTTGTATCATGCAGCTAGGACAGGAAAATGCTAAGGCAAGTTCAGAATAATTTAAATTGCTCAGCAGGACTGATCGGGACTGATTGGAAGGCTATTCAGCCCCTCCAGACTGATACACAGGGATAGGAGGAGACTACTCAACCCCTCAAGACTGTTATACAAGACCAGGGGAGTACATTCAGCACTGCAATGTGTTACACAAGAACAGGATGAGGCCATTCATCATCTTGAGACTGTTACACAGAGACAACAGCAACCGATTCAATCTGAGTATGCTGCATATGGATATGCTCTGAGTATCAGAAGGGGCTCAGCTCACAGTAAGGTTGCCTAGGGTTATCACAGGAACAATGACAGGGACTGCACATTCTCTCCAGGGGTGCGAAGCTGAGTGGGCCACCACAGGAC
>NC_063377.1:6165014-6183448 GCF_021869965.1 Rhincodon typus
AGAGGGGACAGCACTGACCCTCCCCACAGGACAGGGAGAGGGGTCAGTACTGCCCCCACCCCGCCCCCGCCAATAGGACAGAGTGAGAGGTCATACTGACCCCTGACCTCGCCCAACATAGGATGGGGTGAGAGGTCAGCACTGATTACAAGGACCCTGTAACAGTCGGAATACTGAGCTGCGCTGTGAGGGCCCAAGGGAAAGGTAACGCTACAATACGATTGAAGAATGAGGTAACGTGGCAGCCTCCAGGAGAGGGAGTCACAAATGTCTGCCATTGAGGCTCAAATCTCATCGTCAGGACTATCTCGGACTGGGAAACCGGATCTCACATGATTTTGCACATTTTGGATTCCCAGTTCCTCCTCCACTTCGGAGAGTCCTGGTCATTCCCATCGCTGGAACGCCCAGATTTCTGTGATCCTGAAGCCATGCTGAAACAGAAAGGGAAGGGGTGAGAATCAAAAACTACTTCCCTCACCATCACTAGGACATACACTGTAATATTGGAGGAGCCACTCTGGGACAGGGACAGCACGGGGTTAGATACAGAATAAAGCTCCCTCTACACTGTCCCCCCCATCAAACACTCCCAGGACAGGGACAGCATGGGGTTCCATGAATAGTGTAAAGCTCCCTCAATTCTTCTAAACAGAAAGTATAGCTACCTCAACTGTGCCTCCATCAAACACTCTCAAAACAGGGATAGCACGCAGTTAGATATGGGGTCAAGCTCCCTCTACACTTTTAAATTGCAATTAAAGCTCCTCCACAGTCTCCCAGTCAAACATTCCAAGGAGTGGGACAACCCAGTGTTAGATACAGAGTAAAGCTCCCTTTACACTGTCCCCATCAAACATAAGAACATAAGAGCTAGGAGCAGGAGTAGGCCATCCGGCCCTTCGAGCCTGCTCCGCCATTCAATAAGATCATGGCTGATCTTTTCGTGGACTCAGATCCACTTACCCGCGTTCTCACCGTAACCCTTAATTCCTTTATTGTTCAAAAAAAATCTACCTTATCTTTAAAAACGTTTACTGAAGTAGCATCAACTACTCCACTGGGCAAGGAATTCCATAGATTAACAACCCTTTGGGTGAAGAAGTTCCTTCTCAATTCAGTCCTAAATCTGCTCCCTCTAATCTTGAGGCTATGCCCTCTTGTCCTAGCTTCACCTGCCAGTGGAAACATCCTCTCTACTCCTATCTTATCTATTCCCTTCATAATTTTATATGTTTCTATAAGATCCCCCCTCAATCTTCTGAATTCCAATGAATATAATCCCAATCTACTCAGTCTCTCCTCATAAACCAACCCCCTTAACTCTGGAATCAACCTAGTGAACCTCCTTTGCACCCCCTCCAGTGCCAGTACATCCTTTCTCAAGTAAGGAGACCAAAACTGCACACAGTACTCCAGATGTGGCCTCACCAGCACCTTGTACAGCTGCAACATAACCTCTCTGCTTTTAATCTCAATCCCTTTAGCAATGAAGGACAAAATTCCATTTGCCTTCCTAATTACTTGTTGTAACTGCAGACCTACCTTCTGTGATTCATGCACAAGGACACCCAGGTCCCTCTGCATAGCAGCATGCTGCAACTTTTTACCATTCAAGTAATTATCCCTTTTACTATTACTCCTACCAAAATGTATGACTTCACATTTATCTACATTGTATTCCATCTGCCAGACCTTTGCCCACTCACTCAATGTATCTATGTTCCTCTGCAAAGTTTCACAGTCCTCTGCACACTTTGCTCTGCCACTTATCTTAGTGTCATCTGCAAACTTTGACACCCTACACGTGGTCCCCAACTCCAAATCATCTATATAAATTGTAAATAATTGCGGTCCCAACACCGATCCCTGAGGCACACCACTAGTCACTGACTGCCAGCTAGAACAGCACTCATTTATCCCCACTCTTTGCTTCCTGTTAGTCGACCAATCCTCTATCCATGCTAATACTTTACCCTTAACGCCATGCATCCTTATCTTATGCCGTAGCCTCTTGTGCGGCACCTTGTTGAAGGCCTTTTGGAAATCCAGGTACACCACATCCACTGGGTCCCCATTGTTCACCTTGCTCGTAATCTCTTCATAGAATTGAACACTCCCAGGACAGGGATAGCACGGGGTTAGATACAGAGTAAAGCTCTCTCTACACTGTCCCCCCATCAAACACTCCCAGGACAGGGACAGCACGGGGTTACATACAGAGTAAAGCTGCCTTGACTCTGTCACCATCAAACACTCCCTGGACAGGGACAGCATGGGGTTAGATACAGAGTAAAGCTCCCTCTACACTGTCCCCCCATCAAACACTACCAGGACAGGGACAGCACAGGGTTAGATACAGAGTAAAGCTCCCTCGACACTTAACACTGGTGGAGTCTGTACTCCCAGATGAGAACTGGGCTGAACAAACCAGGAGCAATCACGGGACTCGTCAGACACGATGTGAGATCTGACACGGCCAAATCGAGATGTTCATTAACCACTGAACGGCAGGGGGCTGTGATGAGCATGTGGAGTAATTCAGACATACCCCTCCTCAACTGCTGGCATCTGCCTCGTCTGCAATGTTTCGTAGAAGTGGTCACCTACATCGGAGAGAGAGAAAGAATGGGGTAGAGCGTTCAGGTCAAACAAAAAAGAGAGAGAGAGAGCAGGTCTTACATTTGTGAGAGATAGTAGGAACTGCTGATGCTGGAGAATCTGAGATAACAAGGTGTAGAGTTGGATGAACACAGCAGGCCAAGCAGCATCAGAGGAGCAGGAAGGCTGACGTTTCAGGTTTGGACCCCCCATTTCTGAATAAGGGTCCCGAACCGAAAAGTCAGCTTTCCTGCTCCTCTGATGCTGCTTGGCCTGCTGTGTTCATCCAGCTCTATACTTGTTATCTTACATTTGTGATGTGCCTTTCTCCACCTCAGGGTGTTGCTTCTGTAGTCAAGACAGTTGCAGCCAGTGAGGGGGGAGATTCTCGGATCGGGAGGAGGCCGTTCGGCCTCTCTAATTCCTTTTAGCACTTTTTCAGCCCTCCTCAGGGGTGGCACTCAACAACTACGGCATTTGGGTTTGACTCGAAACTGCCCCAGCAAGTCACTCAGATCACGGGGTAATTAGGGATGGGCAAACAGATGCTGGTCTTGTTAATGACACCCACATCCTACAATAGATGCTATGTCCCCTCAAGCTGCACTTCAGGGTAACGACTCCTTCCAGGGCAAACAATTTGGCCTTGTGGATGTTTCTTAAAAAACTTTTTCACAGGCTGCGGGTGCCCTCTGGCTGGGCCAGCGGGTATTTCCCATCCCTAATTGCCCCCGGGAGCCAGCTTTCAGGGACCACGTCAGAGGGCAGCCATGTTTCTGTGGGTGTGGAGTCCCCGATGAAATCCCCGACCGGATAAGGACGACAGATTTCTTTCCCTTTTAGTGAACCTGCAGGGATTTTTATGACGGTGGCTCAGTGGTTAGCACTGCTGCCTCACAGCGCCAGGGACCTGGGTTCGATTCCACCCTCAGGCGACTGTCTGTGTGGAGTTTGCACCTTCTCCCTGTGTCTGCGCGGGTTTGCTCCGGTTTCCTCCCACATTCCAAAGGTGTGCAGGCTAGGTGGATTGGCCGTGCCAAAATGCCACATAGTACCTGAGGATGTGTAGGCTGGGTGTGTTATTCATGGGAAATGCAGGGTTATAGGGATACGGTGGGATGCTCTTTGGAAGGGTTAGTGCAGACTCGATGAACAGAATGGCCTCTACCTGCACTGTGGGGATTCTCTGTGGCTATGACATTGACATTTTGTTCAGGATTTTGTCTAAATTGAATCCAACTTTCATGATTGGCTATTGTCGTAATCGAGCTGGACCTCACAGAATAGGAGTTCGCTTATTGGCTCTGTTAATCTGGTCCTATCAGGGAGCCCTGGCTGACAGATAAAAAAAGGGGAGATGCTGACAGTCTGGTACCAGACTCTGAATGAGTCAGTACTAAAGTCAGGACTGTTTATGTGTAAATAAAGGGTGACTTAGTGACGGATACCGGCCTCTGTGGAGTTATTTCAGCCGTGAACCACAGAATATCAACCCCGGCATTTGGAATAGGAGTTCAGTCAATCATTCTGGTAATCACGGGCTCCCGATTCACACTGGGATCTGTGCAATACTCACTCTGAGTTGTTCTGAGCTGCGGATTGTTCAGGTACGTGGGATCTGGCTGCAGGTAGGTGTTGTTTAAGTTCCTGGGGAGAAGGGAAAGTAAGATCGGAAACCATAGCCACTGCATCTCATGTTGCTAACATCTTGTGAAATGGCCCTTTGTACATTTTGTGCCCATTCCTCCGATCACAGGCCATTTCTCCATCAACAGTGAATAATGAGCCACTTAACTGGGACAGCACTAGGGAATTCAAAAGACTTCAGGGAATCACAGAGTGGTTACAGCACAGAAAGGTGCCATTTAGCCCCATGTCAAATCTCCAAATGAGGAAGTACTCAGTCCAATTCCCCGGCCTATTGCCCACAATGCTGCACATTCCCACTTCTCAAATCATCATCAGATTCTCTCTGGAAAGCCTAGACTGAATCTGTGCTCCCTCAGCGCAGACCCTTGGACAGTGCCCACTCCCCCACAGCACTAACCCTCCGACAGCGCCCGCACCCTCGGCGCTGACCCTCCGACGGTGCCCACTCCCTCAGCGCTGACCCTCTGTCAGTGCCAGCTCCCTCAGCATTGATCCTCCGACAGCGCCCGCTCCCTCAGCGCTGACCCTCTGACGGTGCCCGCTCCCTCAGCGCTGACCCTCTGACAGTGCGACGCTCCCTCAGCTCTGACCCTCTGACAGTGCCTGCTCCCCCAGCGCTGACCCTCTGACAGTGCCCGCTCCCTCGGCGCTGACCCTCCGACAGCGCCCGCTCCCTCGGCGCTGACCCTCCGATAGTGCCTGCTCCCTCGGCGCTGACCCTCTGACAGTGCCTGTTTCCTGGCACTGGAAGTGTCCACCTGGATTATGAACTCTGCTTTCTGGAGTCAGGTCTCAAAACTCATAATAGAAATTGTTACCAGCTTCTGAAGATACAAATCATGAGAATATTCATGAAAAGTAGTTTAAGAATGAGCTGCTATGTCTAGGCGATCAGTGCCAAAGCTATCCTTCACTCTGACTGGTTCAGAGGATTAGTGTGGTACTTATGCTATTGGGAATAAAGTTCCTGATACACATCTCAGTCTCTGAAGAGTTCTGGAAGTTGCTGTACACTGAGGCTAGAGGGGAGGGTAAATGGCTTAGAACCAGCCTGGCCATCTTGTGATTCACAAGGTCATAAGAATTAGGGGTAGTCCACTCGGCCCCTCAAGTAAGTGAATAAGATCATTTACCCGAGGCTTTAACCCCATTTTACTGTCTGTCGCCCATAACCCTGGATTGGCTTGTTGATCAGAAATCTGTCTAACTTGAGTCTTCAGTGACCAACACTCCACTGCAGTCTGGGAGACTCCACAGACATATGAGCCTCAGAGAGAAGAACATCCTCCTCATCTCTGTCTTCAAAGGGAGTCCCTGTCAGTCTGAAAGCCCCGAGTTCTGTATCCCGCCATTACACCCTCTCAGCGCCCACCCTCTGAAGTCCACCCACAGGATGCTATACATTTCAATAACATCACCTCTTGCTCTTCTAAACTCCAAAAGCTCAAACCAGTCAACCTTTTGTCATAAGCCAAACCCTTCCATCCCAGAAATTTGCTGCGTGTGCCTCATCTGAACTGCCTCCTATGTAAGAGTGACCCTCCTTAAGTAAGGCCACAGTTGTTGAAGTCTTGTCAGAAGTCCATCGTTCCCGCCACCCACCCCTGCACCCCTGCTGCAGACTGCTCCCACTATCCACAGGCTTAGCTGTGAAGGAATTCCAATGCTCCTCTTTCAAAGACCTTTCAAAACTTCAGTGCCTCCTCAATGAAGAAGCCACAACTTCAGCTTTCTTGCAGGTGGTAAGCTTCACCAAGCTAGTGCTGCCCCTCGGTTTCTCCAGGATCCAACGTTTCCCAGCCGCACCAAGCAAATACTGCTTGCGGGCTTCTTTCACCCCTGCCCTCTGCTGCCCTGTTAAATTCTCACAGGCTTCTTCGGAGCACCTATCACAGCTCCCGATGATGTGGACCAGTCACCCCAAGGGAAGAGAACGTTAACTCCCTCCAGGCAGATGTGGGGTGGGCTGGGGTGGGGGGAGATAAAGAGAGCCACTGGGGTTTGGATGAGACACAACTTAAGGATCCCACTCAATCCGTGAAAGACATTAGGGCCCACTGCAAATGAATGGAGATGGGCAGCGCACGTCCTCTGATCTGCCCAGCCCAAACCGTACAATTATCATTGCCTCGTGTGTTAGAATGTATACAATACCAGTCCCACCAGCAAACATGCGAATCCCCAGGACAAGGTGAAAAGCTGCGTAAAAATTCAGACCATTTACTGCAAAGTAGGAGTGGCAAAGCTCAGACGTCTCTTTCTCCACGGCGATCCAAAATGAACTTGGGGAGGTCAGACCGGTCTCAATAATCTGGGGGAGTACAAGGGAGGAGGTTGGCAAGGTCAGTCCCAGGAATCGAGTCAGTGGTGGGGTGTGGGGACACATTTGGGATCTGAGGATGATCAGATCAGCCATTGGTAGCAAAGCAGACTCGCTGGGATCAATGACCTATTTCTGCTTCTATGTCTTATCTTTAGTACAGTCAGTTATTGGGACGTCTTATTGATGTTGTACAGGACGTTGGTGAGGCCTCTTCTGGAGTATTGTGTCCAGTTCTGGTCACCCCTGTTATAGGAAGGATATTATCGAGCTGGAGAGGGTTCAGAAGAGATTTACAGGGAATGGAGGGTTTGAGTTATGGGGAGAGGCTGTGACCTTTTTTACTGGAGCATAGGAGGTTGAGCAGGACCTTATAGAAGTTTATAAAATCAATTGGTGTATAGATAAGGTGAATAGCAGGTGTCTTTTTCCTAGGGTGGGGTAATTTCAAGACTTTGGGGGGAGCATATGTTTAAGGTGAGAGGAGAAAAATTTTAAAAAGGACATAGATAGTTGTTTGTGTGTGGAATGAACTTCCAAAGGAAGTGGTGGATGTGGGTACAATTACAAAGTTTAAAAGACGTTTAGATAAGACATGAATAACGAAGTTTGGAAGCATGCGGGCCAAGCGAAGGTAGGTGGGACAGGTTTAGTTTGGAATTATGGTCGACGCAGACTGGTTGGACTGAAGGGACTGTTTCCATGCTGTATGGCTCTACAACACACAAGATGGCCTAGATGGACTGTTAATCGAGAGACCCAGCTAATGATCTAGGGACCCGGGTTCAAATCCTGCTTTGGCAGATAGTGGAATTTGAATTCAATAAAATATCTGGAATTAAGAATCTAATGATGACCATGAATGCATTGTTGATTGTTGGAAAAACCCATCTGGTTCACTAATGTCCTTTAGGGAAGGAAACTGCCATCCTTACCTGGTCTGGCCTACATGTGACTCCAGACCCACAGCAATGTGGTTGACTCCGAACTGCCCTCTGGGCAATTAGGGACGGACAATAAATGCTGCCTGGCCAGCGATGCCCATATCCCGTGAATGAATAAAGGAAAAAAAAAAGTTGGCCGGTACCTGTTTTCCTGAGCAGGGCCATTGCTGTAGAGTTTATCCTCCTGGTACAGATCCTCATCTTCTGTCACGACTGCAAGGTCATCCTTCTCTTTCTCCTCTGCCTCAGCCCCATTGCGGTGCACATTTCCACTGTTATCCCAGGGTCCCTCAGCACTCTCGATCTCCGCTACTTCTGATGGGAAACAGTTTGCGGATTTGGTTTTTCAATCTGGGGTTGTGAAGGCTGACAATTCTCACTTAGATTGGAAATGATTCTGTGCTCAAATATTGTTATGATCCCAGGGAAACATAGAAAACAAGTGCAGGAGGAGGCCATTCAGCCTGCACTACCATTCAATCCAATGATGGCTGACCATACAATCTCAGTATCCTATTCCCGCCCTCTTCCCGTACCCCTTGGTCCCTTTAGCTCCCTCTTGAATATATCTAATGAACTGGCCCCAACAGCTTCTCTTGGGAGAGAATTCCACAGGTTCACAACTCTCTGAGTAAAGAAATTCTTCCTCATCTGAGTCCTGAATGGCTTACCCCTTATTCTTAGACTGTGACCCCCTAGTTCTGGACTTTCCCAACATCAGGAACATTCTTCCCGCATCTAGCCTGTGCAGTCCCATTAGGATTTTATATGTTTCTATGAGATTCCCCCCTCATTCTTCTAAATTTCAGCAAATACACGCCCAGTCGATCCAGTCTTTCCTGATATGTCAGTCCTGCCATCCCGGGAATCAGTCTGGTGAACCTTCGCTGGACTCCCTCAATCGCAAGAATGTCCTTCCTCAGACTAGGAGACCAAAACTGCACACAATACTCAAGGTGTGGCCTCACCAGGGCCCTGTATAACTGCAGCAAGATCACCAGAAGGTCACCAAAAGTACAGTACAATCTAGCTAGGGACTTTTAGTTCTTAGAAGTAGGCAATGTGAGAGATTCCAAGTACTTATAAAGAGGGTAAAGGCTCAAGGTTCACAGGTTTGGGAAAAAAACCCCACCAAAACCTGTATTATAGGGAGGTGACGACCTAGTGCTATTATCACTGGAGTGTTAATCCAGAGACCCAGGTAATGTTCCCGGGACCCAGGTTCGAATCCTGCCACAGCAGATGGTAGAATTTGAATTCAATAAAAATCTGGAATGAAGAGTCTAATGATGCCCACTAATCAATTGCCGATTGTCAGAAAAACCCAGCTGGTTCACTAATGCCCTTTAGGGAAGGAAACTGCCATCCTTACTAGGTCTGGCCTATATATGACTCCAGACCCATTGCAATGTAGTTGACTCTTAACTGCCCTCTGGGCAATTAGGGATGGTCAATAAATGCTGGCCTAGCCAGCGATGCCCTCAACCCATGAATGAATTAAATTTAAAAAAAAACACAGTATAGGGCCAAAAACAAATTTGCTGGAAAAACTCAGCAGGTCTGGCAGCATCTGTGGAGGAGAAAACAGAGTTAACGTTTCGGTGACCCTTCCTCAGAACTGGGAGAAGCTCTCCACCATCTCCACTTCAGCACAACTGATACAGACAGGGACGTGCCCTCCACTCTGCTTCCTGAAGTCAATGGCTTCGATTTGCTGACATTGAGGGACAGATTGTTGTCTCTACACCGTGCCACTAAGCTCTGTATCTCTCTCCCATACTCTGTCTCATTGCTGTTTGAGATCCAACCCACTACGATGGTGTCATCAGCAAAATTGTAAATGGAGTTAGAGCTGAATTTGGCCACACACTCACGAGCGTATAAGGAGTGTAGTAAAGGGGCTGAGTACACAGCCTTGCTGGTGTTGAGGATTATCACGGAGGAGGTGTTGTTGCCTATCGTTACCAATTGCGGTCTGTGGGTCAGGAAGTCGAGGATCCAATTGCAGAGTGGGGAGCAGAGACCTAGGTCTCAAAGTTTGGAGATAAGTGTGTTTGGAATTATGGTGTTGAAGGCGAAGCTAAAGTCAATAAATAGGAGTCAGGCATAGGTGTCCTTGTTATCCACATGTTCCAGGGATGAGAGGACAGTGGACTTATAGTGATGGTCTAAAAAACAAGGGATAGATGCTACACCTTTGCAAATCATTGGTCAGACCACATTTGGAATATTGTGCTCAGTTCTGGGCATCTTACTTAAAGAAGGAATTAACATCCCTGGAGAGAGTTCAATGGAGATTAACTAGAATGATATCAGGGATGAGAGATTTTAGATGCAAGGAGAGATTAGAGAAATTGGGCTTATTGCTTTTGGAGCAGAGGAGATTAAGAGGTGACCTTATTGAGGTGTGCAAAATTATGAACAATTTTGACAGGGTAAAGAAGGATGTTCTGTTTCTGCCAGTTGGTATGAGTGTAACAAGGGGGTCACAATTTCAGCTAGGTGTGAGATGACGAGAAACTTCTTCATTCAGAAGTTGTTAGAATTTGGAATGCGTTGCCTGGGCATGTGGTGGAGATTGATTCCATAGGAGGTTCCAGCCTCGGGTGATTGTCTGTGTGAAGTTCATACATTCTCCCACATCAGCGTGGGTTTCCTCCGGGTGCTCCAGATTCCTCCCACAGTCCGAAGATGTGCTGGTGAGGGTGGCTTGGTCAAGCTAAATCATCCATTGTGTCCAGGGATGTGCAGGCCAGATGGATTAGCCATGGTAAATGTGGCGTTACAGGGAAAAGGTAGGGCCATGCCCGTGTGTGTGTGTGTGTGATGGTAAAGATGTAGAAATGGTAAAAATGTAAAATATGAGGATTCCGCGGGCCAAATGGTCACCTCTCTGTGCTGCACTGATCTCACAGTTTTTACAAATGTGGTTCTCAAGCTGAAACCTGTACCAGGTCCCACCTCATTAAGCAGCAATTCCAATTTGAACAGTAAAACATTGGCACTGTCCGCCTACCGTTGGCCACTCATTACCTGCCAGATCCCCACTGAGCGACTGCTCGGTTTCTGCAGCAGAAGTGCCCGGGCCTTCACGCCCTCGTGAAGGGAGCCTGTGCTGGCTGTGTCCCCGCTCTTGACAGATGTGCTGTGTTCTCAGGCAGATGGAGGGGTAAGGGGGTGTTTGGTTGTCCCCCAGCCTGCTTGAGAACAAGGGGTGAAAGACAGGTGAAAAGTACAGGAGAGAAACATTGCAAACCCTAGTTAAAAGGGAAAGGTCAGAAGCATTCATCGCACATGTCTAACCCTCTCTCTGTCCCATCTCGAATCTGTCATGTTTGGATAATACCTCCAGCTCAAGGAAGCGAGATCTCTTTCTTGTTTGATTCTGCAGGCTGCTTCCTGAAGAGAGTTCAGCCTTGTGCCTACCGGTTTGGATACACGTGAAATATTTCACAAGGCGGGGTTGTGAAATGTTCCCGATTGACACAATTATGCGTAACTTTAGCACCAAACTAAATATGTTTATCATGTAATCACACACCCTACTCAGAGACACTGTCAGCGAGGGAGTCACACTGTACAATGGCTGAATTAAAACATTCCCAAAGTGCAAATGGACCGGCCACTAATGTGAAGCTACCTGGGTTACAAGACAACCCATCCGCCAAAAACTCCAAATTCCACTGCACCTAGGAAGCGGCAGCACCTTACTTACTGCAGTATTTGCATTCGATGTCCATTTACAGGAGCAGGAGCCCTCAGTGGGTTTGTTCGAGGGAAACTTCCAGGTAGGTACTTCTGTGAACAACATGGATCATTAATGGTTCACTACATCAGAAATACAGATGGCGACCAACCAGTTCAAGAGCCCATTGCTTTGAGGAGATGAAGGAGCACATATTATAAAGAAGGGTGAAGCTCCCTCCACACTGTCCCCCCATCAAACACTCCCAGGACAAGGACACCACGGGGTTAGATAAAGAGTAAACCCCTCCACACACTGTTCCCCCATCAAACACTCCCAGGACAGGGACAGCACGGGGTTGGATACAGAGTAAAGCTCTCTCTACACTGTTCCCCCTGCTCCCCATCAAACACTCCCAGGACAAGGACAGCATAGGGTTAGATACAGAGTAAAGCTCCCTCTACAGTGTCCCCCATCAAACACTCCCAAGACAGGGACAGTATAGGGTTAGATACCCCATTCTGAGAAAGGGTCACTGGACCCTAAATGTTGACTCTGTTTTTTCCTTCACAGATGCCGCCAGACCTGCTGAGCTTTTCCAGCAATTTCTGTATTGTTTCCTGATTTACAGCATCTGCAGTCCTTTTGTTTTTTTAAGGACAGCACGGGGTTGGATACAGAGTAAGGCTCTTTCTACACTGTCCTCCATCAAACCATCCCAAGCCAGGGACAGTATGGGGTTATGTACAGAGTAAAGCTCCCTCTACCCTGTCCCCCATCAAACACTCCCAGGACAAGGACAGCACGGGGTTAGATAGAGAGTAAAGCTCCCTCTACACTGTTGCCCATCAAACACTCAGCCTGAGTGAGGCAAGTAGGATCAGAGTTACTCTGTACCATTAGGACCAGCAGTGGGAATTGGGAACTGATGTAGTGGTCTCTGACGTACAAGCTGTTTCGCTGCATGTCAAACACTTACCAAAGGCATGGCAGGTGGGATACCACTGGCATGGGGCAACGCACTATTCAGGGACAGCTTGTACTGGATGGCATCTGTCATCTTGTTCACAATCCTTTCCTGGGCTGACCCAGTGGGTTCCTGCCAGAAATATGGAAAAGGGAAGAGAAAGCAGCATAAGCTCTGGATACTCCACCTCTCTCTGCAGCGAATCACTCTATAGTTTTGTGCTCAGTTAATTATTGCTTAAGTCTAGATTGTGTGAAGTTGCTTATCACTCACTCATTTTTCCTAATTCTGTGCCCAGGGATTTGGACATTGTTCCTACTCCCTTGTCAACAACCCGTGTCAGTTAATCTTCGCTGGAGTTCAGTGTTAAATTGCACATCTCTCTCGTCACTAAGAGATACCCTGTGTTGACTCTGGTTACCAATCTCTTCATGGCCTGAAGAGATATCAATCTACCAATCTCTGCAGCCATCAGACTGTGGTTTCGTTAGAGTCATAGAGTCATACAGCATGTCTATGCTGACCAACCAACATCCCATTAACTTGTACTTGGTCCATATCCTATTATATCCTGGCATTTTAAGCACTCATCCAGATACTTCCTTAATGTTGTGAGAGTAGCTGCCTCCACCACGCTCTCAGGCAGCACGTTCTATATTTCTACCATCGTCTGGCTGAAAAAATTCTTTCTCAGATCTCCTCTGAACCACTTGCTCCTCTCAGCTTCAACGTATGCCCGCTAGTCTTAGATATGTCTGCTAGTAGAAGAGATTCTCAAGATCTGCTCTGTCTATACCTCTCATAATTTGTATCTCTCAGTCAGATTCTCCACCAGCCTCCTCTACTACAGGGAGAACAAACCCAGCCTATCCAGTCTCTCCTCATAACTGACACTTTACATACCAGGCTCCTGGTGAATCTCCTCTGCACTATTTCCAGTGTAGTTACATCCTTCTGACACAGTGGTGATCAGAACCGTACACAGTATTCCGTCTGAGGCCTAACCAATGCCATATAAACTTGAAACAAGACTTCCTTGCTCCTGTATTCTACACCCTGGCAAATGAAGGCAAGCGTCCCATATGCCTTTTTCACCACCGTCTCCTTGCACTGACACCTTCAGGGATCTATGAGCTTGTACACCAAGGTTCCTTTGTTCCTCGGTGCTCCCTAGGAACCTACCATTCATTGCGTATATCCTTCCCTTATTAGACCTCCCAAAATGCATCACCTCACATTTATCGGGATTAAATTCCATCTGCCAATGCTCTGCCCATTTTACCAGCAGATCAATATCAGACTGTAGCCTGAGACCATCCTCCTCACCATCACCAACACCAATTTCCTTGTCATCTCCAACTTTCTACTTATACCTACTACATTCACGTACAAGTTGTTAACATACAGAACAAGCAGTAAGGGGGCCAGCACCGATTCCTGTGGTACACCACTCGTTGCAGGTTTCCAATCACAAAAACAACCCTCCATCATCACTCTTTTCCTCCTATTTGTAAGCCAATTTTGGATCCAGTTTGCCAACTTGCCTTGGATCCCAAGGGCTCTTACACTTCAGACCAGCCTTCATGTTGGAACCTCCTCCAATCTGAGTTCCAAGCATGCACATCCCACTTATCTGATAGAACAAGCAAATGGAGGTAGGCACTGTCGGAAGGTCAGGACTGAGGGAGTGGGCACTGTTGGAGGGTCAGTGCTGAGGGAGTGCTGCACTGTCAGAGGGTCAGCGCTGAGGGAGCAGACACTGTCGGAGGGTCAGCGCAGGGGGAGCGCTGCACTGTCAGAGGGTCAGTACTGAGGGAGAGCCGCACTGTTGGAGGGTCAGCGCTGAGGGAGCACCACACTGTTGGAGGGTCAGCGCTGAGGGAGCACTGCACTCTCATATGGTCAGTGCTAAGGGAGCGCTGCAGTGCCTGTCTATTTGAATGCAAAACATCAGTGGCACTAATTTAACGTAGGGCATGGTGAGGGCTTCAGGGAGAGGTGATGTTGTCTGTGGGAGAGCTATCCGCAGTGTCTGGTACCAATATTTATTCCTCAACCCCCATCAATAAAGACAGCTGACCTGGCTCATTCTGCCAGCTTGTGGGAATATCCTGCACACAGATATCGGCCACATTTCCTACATTACAACAATGAGCTCACATCAGAAAATGTGCTTCTTTGGTTGTAAAGTACTTTGGGATCTCCTATGGCTGTGAAAAGTGCTATGTAAACACAAATCTTTCCTTTGTTGCTCCTTTAACCTTCGGTTCCTACGTCCGTCGATCAGACACTGAACTGGACCAGCCATGTAAATACTTCGGCGGCAACTGCAGCAGTGTGTGCCATCTACAAGATGCACTTCAGCGACTCGCCAAGGCTCCTTAGACAGCACCTTCCAAACGAACAACTACTATCATCTAAGAGGACAAGGGCAGCAGATACATGGGAACACCATTCCCCTCCGAGCCCCGCCATTCTGACTTGGAAATATGTTTCTTCTGGACCAAAATCCTGGAAATCCTTCCCTAATGGCACTGTGGGTGACCTTCCACCACATGGACGCAGAAGGTTCAAGAAGGCGGCTCACCCCCACCTCTTGGTGAGTTCCCGTTGCCCAGCGCACGGACTGACGGTGAGACTAAGGATGGTGCCTGAATTGGGCCTTTTCGGTCTGAGATCCGACGTGGCGACGGAGGCTCCCCTGACATCTGCAGCGGCGACGAGAGCCGGGGAGATTGATCCAGTGCGGGGAAAACACGCCAAAGCAGACGAGATCGAGCCCTTGTTGGAAGTGCGGTCCCAGGATGGCTAAGGACTTAAGAAAGACTGCAGTGGTTGAACTTTTACCTTCATCTCTTTTATTTTTCGCCCTAGCGCTAAGAACTGTAATGTTTAACTCAACTTTACTTCATTTGTTTTCCGCTATACTAAGAATGACTGTAACGTCTAGCTTTTAGCCTTGTTCCTCAATTCTTTCTACCTCGTCCTTAAGTTTTTGCACCTGGGTACTTGTATTTAAGATTGTGCTGTGTGGGCGATAATGAAAACTTTTCGCGGTACTCCTGTATTTTTGTATTTGAGTACTCGTGACAATAAAGTCTAATTCGAACCTTTTCAAGGGCAATAGATTCTGGTCTGGCCACTGACACACGGAACATTGAGTGAATACACAGAGATACCTGTGACTTGCCTAGAGCAGCTAGGGCCTGCTTGTAGTAAAGGATGGCTCTCTCAGGATCCCCCAGGCGAAATTTAGCAGCTCCGAGGCCTTCACAAGCTTGCCACTGTCCGTGAAAATCACCTGCACTTGGGAAAACCAGGAAATGAGTTAGGATAAATTCTGGGAGAACATAAGCTCTGAGCCTCGTACCTTCCTGAGTCTCTTCTGCCCCCTTGGCACCCTATGCAACAGAAATGGAGCATGGACACTGGGCGGCACGGTGGCTCTGTGGTTAGCACCGCTGCCACACAGCGCCAGGGAACTGGGTTTGATTCTACCCTCAGGCGACTGTCTGGGTGGAGTTTGCACATTCTCCCCGTGTCCGTTTGGATTTCCTCCGGGTGCTCCGGTTTCCTCCAATAGTCCAAAGATTTGCAGGTTGGGTGGGTGAGCCATGGGAAATGTAGCGTTACAGGGGTAGGGTGGGTACGTTTCAGAGGGGTCAGTGTGGACTTGATAGGTTGAGTGTCCTGCTTCCACACTGTAGGGATTCAATGATTCTAACAGCGTCGGAGGAGGCTTCTTGGTCCATTGTGCCTCTGCTAGCCCTTTGAAGGAGCAAAGTCTGCTAAATGAGACCTTGGTCAGCCATTTGGTGAATGCTTTCAACTCATGGACAGGCGTCTGGTTGGATCATTTTAACAAAGGTATGTACCATCGTATCTGAAGGAGTCAGAGTGGAAGTTCCAAGTTTTGATTTCCTCAAATTGGCATTCTCTCCCACAGAAAGTAAGTGAGGCCAAAACATTGAGTGTTTTCAAGGAGATAACGGGCACAGTTCTTAGGCCTAAAGGAATCACGGTGTATGAGGAGAAAGTGGGAAGGGGGCACTGATGTGGACGATCAGCCATGACCATATTAAATAGCAGAGCAGGCCTGAAGGGCTGAATGACCTACTCCTGCTTATATTTTCTATGTCTATGTCAAACATAATTTGTCCCAGATCTCAGCTCCTTCTCAGTGGTGTTTCACATCACTTCCCAACTGCAAACTTGCACTCATGTTTCTGGTCAAACGATCTAGCCAAAAAATGTCTCCACAGAGAGGGCAGGATCTCACATTTTCTCAGCTGAGTCTGAACTGTATGTCTTTTGTTTTGGAGGATATTTCAGCACAAGGCCTAGCGAGCAGGCCTTTCTCACTGCCCAAACGCCCTGCAGTATCCACGTATGCCACCCGTGCCATCTGCATTCACCTCACTCAATCTCTCCTTTTGTCTCATTGAGTCATTGATTCGTACAGCACAGAAACAGACCCTTTAGCCCAACCCATCAGTGCCAACCAGACATCCCAAATTAATCTAGTCCCGTTTGCCAGCATTTGGCCCATATCTCTCTAAACCCTTCCTATTCGTATACACATCTAGATGCCTTTTAAATTTGTACCAGCCTCCACCACTTCCTCTGGGAGCTCATTCCATACACGGACCACCCTCTGCGTGAAAAAATTGCCCCTCAGGTCCCTTTTAAATCTTTCCCCTCTCACCTTAAACCTATGCCCCTCTATTTTTGGACTCACCCAACATGGGAAAAAGACCTTGGGTATTCACCCTATGCATGCCCCTCATGATTTTATAAACTTCTATAAGGTCACCCCTCAGTCTCTGACGCTCCAGGGAAAACAGCCCCGGTCTATTCAGCCTCTCTCCATAGCTCATACCCTCCAACATCCTTGTAAATCTTTTCTGCACCCTTTCATGTTTAATGACATCCTTCCTAAAGCAGGGAGTCCAGAATTGAATGCAGAATTCCAACCATGATGGGAAAAGGCAGCCCATTGCTGGGATTTCTACAGGGCCTGCTTACAGTAAAGGACAGCCTTCTTGGGATCTCCAAGGCAAATCCCAATCAACAATCAGCAATCCCCATCCACATGCAACATGTGGAGCCAGCCGCATAAATACAGTGGCCGCAAGAACAGGTCAGAGGCTGGGGATCCTGCAGCAAGTAATTCACCTCCTGACTCCCCCTCGAGCCTGTATACCATCGACAAGGCGCAAGTCAGGAGTGTGGTGGAATACTCCCCACTTGCCTGGATGGGTGCAGCTCCAACAACACTCAAGAAGCCTAGGTGGCACAGTGGTTAGCACCATTGCCTCACTGCGCCAGGGACCCCGGTTCAATGCCAGCTTTAGGCAACTGTCTGTGTGGGGTTTGTGCATTCTCCGCGTATCTGGTCAGGTTTCTGCTGGGTCACCCAGTTTCCTCCCACAGTCCGAAGATGTGCAGGTTAGGTGGATAGGCCATGAGAAATGCAGGGTTACAGGGATAGGGTAGGGGGTGGGATGCTCTTCAGAGTGTTGGTGTGGATTTATTGGGCCAAATGGCCTGTTTCCATACTGTAGGGATACTAGTATATAAAGCTCGACACCATCCAGGACAAACAGCTCATTTGGTTGGCACCACATCCACTCCCTCCACCACCGATGCTCAGTCGCAGCAGTGTGTACCATCTACAAGACGCACTGCAGCGACTCTCCAAGGCTCCTTAGATAGCACCTTCCAAACCCGTGACCTTTACCCCCTAAAAGGACACAGGAACACCACCCCTGCAAGTTCTCCTCCCAGCCACTCACTAGGACTGACTTTGAAATACATCGGCTGTTCCTTCAGTGTCAAAATCATGGAACTCCCTCCCTGACGGCACTGTGGGTGTCCCTAAACCACGCTGGGGACTGCCGCAGTTCAAAAAGGCAGCTCACCACCAACTTCTCGAGGGGTAATTGGGTACAGACTATCAATGCTGGCCAGCCAGCGATACCCACATCCCACGAGAGTGTGAAAGGAAGGAGAGAGAGCCTGTACAGTAGGAGGGGTGCTCAATATGCGGTTCCTCGCCCCATGAGAGAATCCTGACCCCTGCAGGAGAAGACCGGGACTGCTCGTGCAGGGATGCCGAGACATCCACATCCCGTCAATAGCAGAGATAGTAGGAACTGCCAATGCTGGAGTATCTGAGATAACAAGGTGTAGAGCTGGATGAGCACAGCAGGCCAAGCAGCATCAGAGGAGCAGGAAGGCTGACGTTTCGGGCCTAGACTCTTCTTA
>NC_063377.1:6183848-6193583 GCF_021869965.1 Rhincodon typus
CACACGCTGTGTACTGTTCCTGTACTCCCCATTCTGTATCCCCACACACTGAGTACTGTTCCTGTATTCCCCACTGTGTGTTTCCTTTATATTGACCATCTCACCGGTATCTTTGAAGGCCTGCAGGGCGTGCAGATAATTCTCTGCTGTGTCTTCATGGTCTCCGAGCTGACTGTAGGCGTAGGCCAGGTTGCAGAAGCACTGGCCCTGTGCGTTCCGGCTTCCCAGTGAACCTACAGAGAGACATGGGAATTCTGTAATGGCTGGATGGATCAGGATGGTCCCCTACCTAGGGAGGACCACTGCTCACCTCTTGCAAACAGCTGCTCCTTGGAATCCTGCCATTGGCATGCTCGCTGGCGACCGAGTGGATCCATGCATTGGTCACTTCATGTATGGTGAACCCAATAGCATTACACTCACCTATCACTGGAACAAAGTTCCCAGCTTTCCCTATTGCTCATTACCTTGTGTCCCTCCATAAGCCAACCTCATTCAGCTATTCTCAGGCCTCCGACATTTGACAATTCTGTCACTTAATTTGCTGTGACATTATGCTTGAGACTCAGATAGTAAGAGGACTAAATGGAATTTTGGCAATTATTGCTAAAGGAATGGAGCATAAAAATAGGGTTCTGTTTGTCAAGGCATTGGTGTTTGTGTCACGGTGGCTCAGTGGTTAGCACTGCTACCTCACAGCACCACGGACCTGGGTTCAATCCCACCCTTGGGTGACTGTCTGTGTGGAGTTTGCACATTCTCCCCGTGTCTGTGTGGGTTTCCTCCGGGTGCTCCGGTTTCCTCCCACAGTCCAAAGATGTGCAGGCTAGGTGCATTGGCTAAGCTAAATTGCCTGTAGTGTTCAGGGATGTGTAGCTTAGGTGGGTTATAGGGGGATGGGTCTGGGTGGGATGCACCAAGGGTCAGTGTGGACTTGTTGGGCTAAAGGGCCTGTTTCCACACTGTAGGGATTCTATGTACTATGTAGTACTGTATACAGTTTGGGCTCCCCTTACTTGAGGAAGGATGTAATTGCATTGGAGGGAGTTCAGAGAAGATTCACTAGATTAATTTCACAGCTACCTTATGAAGGGATACTGAGCAGTTTAGCTCTATTCCTGCTAGAGTTTGGAAGAATGAAAGGGAATTCATGGGATCTGGGCGTCACTGGCTAGGCAAGCATTTATTGCCCCATCCCTAATTGCCCAGGGGGCAGTTAAAAGACAGCCACAGTGCTGTGAGTCTGGAGTCACGTGTAGGCCAGACCAGGTAAGGATGGCAGTTCCTTTCCCTAAAGGACATTAGTGAACCAGACGGTTTTTCCGACAGTGGATTTGTGGTCAGTGTTAGATGCTTAATTCCAGAATTTTTATTGAATTCAAAATCCGTGGCAGCATTTGAATGCAGGTTCCCAGAATGTTACCTGGCTCTCTGGATTAACAGTCTGATGATAATACCGCTAGGCCATCACTTCTCCGTTGGTCCAATCGAAGTGTATCAGAGAAGGTCGGTTAGTTCAGTTGGTAGGATGGCTGCTTTGCGATGCAGAGTGAAGCATGTGTTCCATCCCTATACCAGTTGAGATCACCATGCAGTTCCTGCCTTCCCAACCCGACCTACTTTTGGGAAATAGGCAGGGCAGGTGACTGAGATGTCAGTGGGGGAGCATTTTGGGGCCAGTGACCATAATTCTATTAGTTTTAAAATTGTGATGGAAAAGGATAGACCGGATCTACACGTTCAAGTTCTGAATCGGAGGAAGGCCAATTTTGATGGTATTAGGCAAAAACTTTCAGAAGTTGATTGGGAGAGGATGTTCGCAGGTAAAGGGATGGCTAGAAAATGGGAAGCCTTCAAAATTGAGATAATGAGAGTCCAGAGACAGTATGCTCCTGTTAGGGTGAAGGGCAAGGCTGGTAGGTGTAGGGAATGCTGGATGACTAGAGAAATTAAGGTTTTGGTCAAGAAAAAGAAGGAAGCATATGTCAGGTATTGACAGCAGGGATCGAATGAATCCTTAGAATAGTACAAAGTCCGTAGGAGTATACTTAAGTGGAAAATCAGAAGGGCAAAAAGGGGACATGAAATAGCTTTGGCAAATAGAGTTAAGGAGAATCCAAAGGGATTCAACAAATACATTAAGGACAAAAGGGTAACTGGGGAGAGAATACGGCCCCTTAAAGATCAGCAAGACAGCCTACGTGGGGAACCGCAGGAGATGGGTGAGATACTAAATGAGTACTTTGCGTCAGTGTTCACTGTGGAGAAGGATATGAAAGATACAGATGTGGGCAAATAAATATCAACATCTTCAAAAAGGTCCATATTACAGAGGTGGTGATGCTGGATGTCTTAAAATGCATAAAGGTGGATAAATCCCCAGGACCTGATCAGGTGTAGCCTCGAACTCTGCAGAAAGCTTGGGAGGTGATTGCTGGGCAGTTTGCTGAGATATTTGTATCATTGATAGCCTCGGGTGAGGTGCCAGAAGACTGGAGGTTGGCTAACATTGTGCTACTATTTAAGAAAGATGGTAAGGAAAAGCCAAGGAATTATAGACCGGTGAGCTGACATTGGTGATGGGCAAGTTGTTGGAGGGAATCCTGACGGACAGGATTTACATGTATTTGGAAAGGCAAGGACTGATTAATCAACACAGCTTTGTGCAGGGGAAATGGTGTCTCACCAACTTCATTGAATTTTTTGAAGAAGTAATGAGCTGGATTGTTGAGGGCAGAGCAGTGGATGTGATCTATATGGACTTCAGTAAGGTGTTCAACAAGGTTCCACATGGTAGACTGATTAGTAAGGTTACATCACATGAAATACAGGAAGAACTAGCTATTTGGATACAGAAACAACAAGATGCAGAGCTGGATGAACACAGCAGGCCAAGCAGCATCATAGGAGCAGAAAGGCTGATGTTTCGGGCCTAGACCCTTCATCAGAAATGCTGAAATGCAGAAATTTCTGATGAAGAGTCTAAGCCCAAAACGTCAGCCTTTCTGCTCCTATGATGCTGCTTGGCCTGCTGTGTTCATCCAGCTCTGCATCTTGTTGTTTCGAATTCTCCAGCATCTGCAGTTCCTACTATCTCTATTTGGATACAGAACTGGCTCAAAGGCAGACAGTGGTACTGGAGGGCTGCTTTTCAGACTGGAGGCCTGTGACCAGCTGTGTGCCATAAGGATTGGTGCTGAGTACAATGCTTTTTATAATTTATATAAATGATTTGGATGTGAACATAGGGGGAATAGTTAGTAACTTTGCAGATGTCACCAAAATTGGAGATGTAGTGGACAGCGAAGAAAGTTACGTCAGAGTATAATGGGATCTTGATCAGATGGGCCAATGGGCTGAGGAGTGGCAAATAGAGTTTAATTTAAATAAATGTGACGTGCTGCATTTTGGAAAGGCAAATCAAGGCAGGACTTATACACTTAATGGTAAGGTCCTGGGGACTGTTGCTGAATAAAGAGAGCTTGGAGTGCAGGTTCATAGTTCCTTGGAAGTGGAGTCCCAGTTAGACAGGACAGTGAAGAAGGTATTTGGTACACTTGCCTTTATTGGTCAGTGCGTTGAGTACAGGAGTTGGGAAGTCATGTTGCGGCTGTAAAGGACATTGATTAGGCCAGTTTTGGGGTATTGCATTCAATTCTGATCTCCCTCCTATAGGAAGGATGTTGTGAAGCTACAAACGGTTCAGAAAAGATTTGTGAGGATGTTGGAGGGTTTGAGCTACAGGGAGAGGCTGAATAGGCTGGGGCTACTTTCCCTAGAGCATTGGAAGCTGAGGGGTGAGCTTAAAGAGGTTTATAAAATCATAAGGGACATGGATAGGGTAAATAAGCAAGGTCTTTTCTCCAGGGTGGGGGAGTCCAAAACTAGAGGGCATTGGTTTAAGGTGAGAGGGGGAAGAAATAAAAGGGACCTAAGGGGCAAAATTTTCATGCAGACGGTGGTGTGTGTATGGAATGAGCTGCCAGCAGAAGTGGTGTAGGCTGGTACGATTATAACATTTAAAAGGCTTCTGGATAGATATATGAATAGGAAGGGTTTAGAGGGATGGGTGCCAAATGCTGACAAATGGGACTAGATTTATATAGGACATCTGGTCAGCATGGACGAGTTGGACTTAAGGGTCTGTTTCAGAGCTGTATATCTCTATGACTCTATGATCACCTGTGGTATGGTGAACCTCACCACCAGCAAACTCTCTCTAATGAAAGAGCAGCCCTCTGGGATTGTGGTGACTTTACTTTTGATCAGTAGGGGTTTTAAGGGTTATGGGGAAAACACAGGAAAGTGGATGTGAAGAATGTCATATCAGTCATGATCCTATTGACTGGCGGAGCAGGCTCTAATGGACGAGCAGCCTGTACCTGTTTCTTATGGTCTTATAAGATGCTAAAAGGGATCGATAAAGTAGATGTGGAGAGGATGTTTCCCCTTGTGGAGCGATCTAGAACAAGAGGTCACAGTTTTAGGACAAGGGGCAGCAGATTTAAAACAGAAATGAGAAGGAATTACTTCTCTCAAAGGGTTGTGGATCTGTGGAATTCCAGAGTGCAACGGATGTAGGAACAATGAATAAATTTAAGGAGGAGACATTATGGAGGAGCTGAACGGTGCAAGGCGAGAGGTTCTGACGACGCATCCCTCTTTTTCAAGCGGCGTTCGGGTTCTGTGACAGGTGATTCCACCTCAGTTACATCTCCTGCCTCTACTGCTATCTCAGCTGAACATTACAAAGGCCACAAACACTTCCACGGACGGTTCCTGTGCACTGCATTGAGCGATAGAAAATTGGAACAGGCATTGTCCACTGTTCGTCCAACTCGGTTCCCGCTTTGACCCCTTGAGCCCTGAGATCTATACCCGACTCCTTCTTAAAAACATTCCATGTTCCGGTCCTTACCACTTTCTGTGGCGGAGCCTTTCCACAGGCTCCCCGCTCTCTGGGGGAAGACATTTCTCCTCATCTCAGTCCTACCCCCGTTTTGACTAGACTGTGACTCTCTGGTGCTGGAACATCGAGAACCCTGTCAAATGACCTAGTAGTATTATCACTGGAGTGTTAATCCAGAGACCCAGGTAATGTTCTGGAGACCTGGGTTCAAATCTCACCATGGTAGATGGTAGAATTAGAATTCAATAAAAATTTGAAATTAAGAGTCTAATGATGCCTATGAATCCATTGCCAATTGTTTGGTTCATTAATGTCCTTTAGGGAAGGAAACTGCCATCCTTACCTGGTCTGGCCTACATGTGACTCCAGACCCACAGCCATGTGGTTGACTCTTAACTGCCCTCTGGGCAATTAGGGATGGGCGATAAATGCTGGCCTAGCCAATGATGCTTACATCATGTGAATGAATAAGAAGAAAACAGATTTTTAATTAGTAATGAGTTGAAGCGCTACGGAGAGAAGGCAGGAAAGTGAAAATGAGCCTGAGATGAGATCAGCCGTGATCGTATTGAATGGCAGAGCAAACCTGAGGGGCTGAATGGCCTACTCCTGGTTCAGTTCTTATTTACAGGAGGCCAGGTCAGTTGTGTCATCCAATCTAACCATTACTGGGCTGTGCCTCAGTTCCATTTGTTTCCCGTTCCTAGACAGTGTTAGCCCAGGACATAGGTTTTGAACTCACCACCTTGTGCGTTATTCCGCTCCCCCCTCCAACACCACAAATACCAACCTCGGAAGCGGCAGCCTCCCCCAATGCCTCCGCCTACCCTCCCCCACCCTTGCCAGACTCCTCACCGTGCAAGGCTGCGGCGCTCTGGTGAAAGGCCAGTGCCTTGCTGTAGTTGCCCGAGGTGTTGTAGACAGCACCGAGGTTCTGGAGGACGATGGCCTCCTTTCTCTGATCCAGACCGTCACGCTGGCAGTAGGGGAGGGCCATCTCGAAGCACTCTGCCGCTTGCAGGAACATCTTCAGCTGCGAGTAGCTGAGTCCGACGTCATTGTACAGCGTCCCTTTGGGAGGCGGAAGCAGAGACAGTGTCGTGGTGAGCCAACCAGTGTTGCCGGCAAATGTTGCTCCCTTCCCCACTCCCCCACCCACCAAGTCCCTAGTTGCCCCTTGAGCTGAGTGTCATGCTCAGGACCGTTTCAGAGGACGATTGAGAGGTCAAACCCTCCCTCCCCTCTGTGATGGCGTGGGGTCTGGAGTCACGTGTAGGCCCAGAGTCACGTGCAGGCCCAGACTACGACGAGAGGTCATAGTTCTGGGATAAGGGGCGAGACCCCTTGAGATCACTCCACCATTGAATATGGTCATGGCTGATCTCGTCTCAGCCTCGGCTCCACTTTCCTGCCTGCTCTCTCCAAGGCAAGGACGGCAGATTTCCTTTCCCCATGATGGAGTCCTTTGACCACAATTGATGATGTTCTCAGGGCTGACTTCCTCTAGTGGCTCATTCCATACATGCACCACCCTCTGCATGAAAACGTTTCCCCTTAGGTCCCTTTTAAATCTTTCCCCTCTCACCTTAAACCCTATGCCCTCTAGTTTTGGACTCCCTACCCTACTTCAGTTCACATGAGAGATAGGAGAAGCTGGGATCAAACTCCTCAGAGCACAGTAGGTTAAAGTGGAGATTGAATAGAGGCATTCAAAATCATAAAGGGGGGGTGTTTCGAATGAGGGAAGGAGGGAGGAAACCGTTCCCTTCAGCAGGAGGATCGATCACCCGAGGGGGGCACAGATTGAAGGGAACCGGGATTGGAGTTGGAGGGGTGGGGGGCATTGAGGAGAATTTTTTTTAATGCAGCGAGGTGTTGTGATCTGGGATGTGCTGCCTGAAAAAGGGCAGCGGGAGCAGATTCTACGGGAAATTTTAAAAGTGGAGTTTGGGGGGTGGGGGAGCAGTGGAGAAATATTTGAAGGGGAACTTGGAATATTGCATACAGTTCTGGTCACCACATTGGCAGAAGGATGTGGATGTTTTGGAGACGGTACGGAAAAGTTTTACCAGGATGTTGCCTGGTATGGGGGGGATTTTAGCGATGAAGAAAGGTTGGATGGACTGAGTTTGTTTTCACTGGAACGCAGGAGGTTGAGGAATGACCTGGTAGAAGTTTATGAGATTATGAATGGCATGGACAGAGTGAAAAGCATGAGGCTTTTTCCCAGGGTGGGGGTGGGGATCAATTACTAGGGGACACAGGTTCAAGGTACAGTGGTCGGTGGGGGGAGGTTTAAAAGGGATGTGCGAGGCAAGTTTTTCACACAAAGGGTGGTGAGTGCCTGGTATGCGCTGCCAGAGGAGGTGGTGGAAGCATACACAATAGCAGCATTGAAGAAGCACCTGGACAAATACATGAATAGGAAGGGAATAGAGGGATACGGATCCTATAAGTGAAGACAGTTTTAGTATGGAAGGGCAAAATGTGTCGGCGCAGGCTTGGAGGGCCGAAGGGCCTGTTCCTGTGCTGTGTATTGTTCTTTGTTCTTTGGAATGATTTGCAGGGGCCGTGTGAGGGAAAGAGTTGGGGGGAGACGGGAGTGTGACACTATATGAAGTGCTCTTTTCAAAGGAACATCACTGTTACAATGGCCTGAGTGACTCCTCCTGTTCCCTCCTCCCATTCTGCTTGATAAATCAGTGAATGGGCATTTAGAGGATGTTAAAGTCAGGGCAATTGGGGTGTTGGATACTTAATCCAGAGTAGAGTCAGCCCCTGGAAATGTGTTGCTGGGTGGCGTGCGGACACTGGCTCTCTGAATGCATTCACGAGGGATCAGAGGGGGCATTCGGCATAAGGCCTGCAGCTCAATAGCCAACGTGTAAATGGTCAATGTACTCTCCCGGCATCAGAATCATTCAGATGCAGAAGAGGAGGCCATTCGATCCATCGAATGATAGAGGTAGAAGACTGTTTGAGTGCCTGGAGGCCGTTGTCTAGCAGGGCACCACAAGCATCAGTACTGGGATCGTTATTGTTTGTTATATACATAAATGATACAGATGGAAATGTCAGGGGGATTTGTTAAGTAAATTTACAGATGACACCAAGATTGGTAGAGTGGTTAATAGCGAAGAAGATTGTTGGAGGTTACAGGAAGATATAGATGGGTTGGTCAGACGGGCAGGCCAGTGGCAGATGCTATTTAACCCTGATAAGTGTGAGGTGATGCACTTTGGAAGAACATGATAAATTAGTATTTAACAAATGGCAGGACACTGGATAGCTTAGAGAAATAGAGGGATCTTGGAGTAATTATTCACAGATCCCTGAAGTCGGCACAGCACGTGAATAGAATAGTTAAGAAGCCGTAGGGGATATTTGCTTTCATCAGTCGTGGCATAGAGTATAAGTGCAAGGAGATAATGTTGGAGTTGTACAGAGTGTTGGTCAGGGCACAGCTGGAGGTACTGTGTGTAGTTCTGGTCACCTCACTACATGAAGGATGTGATAGCACTGGAGGGCGCACAGAGGAGGTTCACCAGGATGCTGCCTGGGATGGAGAAATTGAGCTATGAGGAGAGACTAGATAAGTTTGGATTGTTTTCTTTAGGGCAGAGAAGACTGAGGGGGAACATGACTGAAGTGTATACGATTATGAGGGGTATGGACAGGGTGAATAGAGAGCAGCTGTTCCCCTTGGTTGAGGAGTCAATCATGAGAGTTTTAGGGTAAAGGGCAGGAGATTCAGAGGGAATTTGGGAAGAAAAAATGTTTTCATTCAGTGGGTGGTGGAAATTTGGAATGTACTGCCTGGGAAGGTAGTGGAGGCCGGAAACCTTACAACCTTTTAAAAAAATATTTGGACGAGCACTTCAAATAACATAACATTCAGGGATATGGGACAAGTGGAGGAAATTGGGATTCGGTGCATTTTTTGCAATAGTTATGAACGGTGCAGACTCAAAGAGGTGAAGGACCTTTTCTGTTTATAAGAATGAGAAGCAATCAATTTGGAATAGATCGGATCCTGAAGGGGGTTCACAGGGTGAATTGCTGAGACGACGCTACCCCTTTGCAGGGTGAATCTGGAATGAGGGAGGGGAACAGTTTAATTTTCCACTCATCCTTGGGATTTGGGCATTGCTGACTAAGCCAGCATTTATTGCCCATTCCAAATTGCCCCCTTGGGGATGACCTTATTGTTTGTTTTCCCAACCAACACCCAGCAGCCCTCTCCCTCCCCATAATACAACAGTCCTGTATCAGCAGGGGACAAATTCATGTCATCCAGGATGTCATGGGGAGATGCACTCACTTCATGTTTGAAAAATGGAACAAGTGCCTCTTCCTGACCTTAACCCTAAGACTCAACCTGCAACCAAACAGCAGGTGTGGAGACAGAATAGTGACCTTTCCAGCGGAGGGGTCAATCCTAGACATTGGTCCATTCCCTTCCTCTCTCCTCCCCTTGGCCTCTCATGTCAGAGAAGAGCTGGGGATGGGATCTCCATGGATCCGATGTTTATCCTCCAACCAATATCAGGGATATTCATGGTGCTGCTAATGGGATCTGGCTGTGCACTGATGGGTTTTGCTACGTAATGACAGAGACCAGACTCGTGAGAGGAATGATGCTTCGCAGAATCATAGAATTCCTACGGTGCGGAAAGAGGCCTTTCAGCCCATCGAATCTCGCACCGACTCTCCAAAGAGCATCTCACCCAGATTCAGATCTCTCCCTGATTACCTGTAATCACACATATACCATGACCAACCCACCCTAACCTGCACATCCCTGGGCACTATGGGACAATTTAGCA
>NC_063377.1:6193593-6198760 GCF_021869965.1 Rhincodon typus
ATCCACCCTAACCTGCACATCCCTGGGCACTATGGGACAATTTAGCATGGCCAATCCATCCTAACCTACACACGTTTGGACTGTGGGAGGAAACCGGAACACCCAGAGGGAACCACGCAGACACGGGGGGAGAACGTGCAAACTCCATTCAGTTGCCCAAGTGTGGGATCAAGCTTGGATCCCCGGTGCTGTGAGGCGGCTATGCTAACCACTGAACCACCATGCCACCCTACTTCCTGAGGCCTACTGGTTGTGTGTGGTCTTTGAAACAGTGACTCCCTGGAAAGTGCACTCACCGAGGAGGGCCTTGTTCTGCATGTTGGTGCAGACAGTCCGGCACTCGTTCAGCACCTCTGTGATCTCCGCAGCGGTGAAGCACTGGCACTGCAGCATGTGGCATGCGGCCTCGTTGAGGGCAATGGCGGCCAGGTCCAGGCTCCCGGCCCGCCGATAGGCCAGGCCCGCCCTGCGGAAGCAGCGGCCGGCCTGGTCCAGCTCCCCAGCCCGAGCCCGACAACCAGCCAGCTTCATGTGGGTGTCCGCCTCGCCGTGGCCCTGCTGGCTCTGATAGTGGGCCAGAGCCCGCTGGTAGTATTCGATGGCTGCCGGCGGGTCTCCCAGCCCCTCGTGGGCCAAGCCCAGGTTGAAGTGCAGGTCGCCCTGCCTCTCCCCGCCTTTGTCTGGCTGCGAGCGGAGCAGGAAGTCTAGGCCCTTGGCGGGGCGGCCGGAAGCTATGTAGGCCGCACCCAGGTTGAAAGCGCAGGCCCTCTGCACCTGCTGCTCTGTCACATCCAGCGAAGCCAGGAAGGCCTTCTTGAAGGCGGTCAGGGCCTCCCCACAACGTTCCTGAGCCAAGGCCTGGCTTCCGGCCCTGGTCAGGCTCTCGATCTCCGCTTGGATTTCCAACACGTCCTGCCGTCTCTCCACGGGCTCCCCGCTATTGTGATGTTTCTTCCTCCTTGGGCCCTTCTCATTTTCCCGCTGGCCTTGAATGACACCTGATGGTTCGTCTGTTGTTGCCAGGTCGGAAGACATTGGCCCAACGTCCCGGGACCGTGCCTATTGGGAGCAAACACAGCGTTAGCTCTCCGAGGACAATAAGACCATAATGAACAGGAACAAGAGGCAGCTTGTTTTACTTCTCAAGCTTACTCTGTCATTCAATATGGTCGTGGCTGATCTAACATTCCTTAGTCTACTTTCCCCATAACCCTTGATTCCCCAACTTTTCCTTAAATGAGCGTTAGATATCAACAAGGACTCTGACCCCGCAGCTCTCTGTCGCAAGGAATTCCAAACACTCTCAACCTCCTGAGACAAGAAATTCCTCCTCATCTCAGACTTAAATTGGTGCCCCTTAATTCTGAGACTATGCCCTCTGGTCCCAGACTCTTCTCCCAACACTTACCTTGTCTAGTTCCTTAAGGATCCAATATGTTTCAATGAGATCACCTCATTCTTCTCAATGAGTAGACTCCCAACATGTTTAGCCTTTACTCATAAGCCAACACCTCCACACCAGGGATCATCCTAGCGAACCAATCTTAACCTGCATTACAATAGCACCTTTCACAGGGTTCCTATGTGTTTCACAGCCAATGAAGTGCTTTTCTTTTGTCACTAATATGTTAATACACAAAAATAGGAGGCAGGCAAGTGGTGAGAACAACACAAAGAGTCTACAGAAGGATATAGACAGATTAAGTGAATGGGCAAAAACTTGGCAGATGGAATATAATGGAGAATGTGAGATTATGCACTTTAGCAGGAAGAGTAGGGGAGCTGAGTATACTTAAATAGACAAAGACTGCAGAAAATTCCGGAACAGAGGGGTTTGGGAGTCCTCATGCATGAATCACAAAAAGTTAGCACGCATGTTCAGTTGGCGATAGGGAAGACAAATGGAATGTTGGCCTTTATTTGAAAGAGAATGCAGTGTAAAAGGAGGGAGTCTTTGCTGAAACTAAAGAAGACATTAGTCAGACCACAGCTGGAATACTGAGAACAGTTTTGTCTAAGGAAAGATATACTGACACTGGAGGCAGTCCAGAGAAGGTTCACTCAGCTGATCCTGGGTATGGAAGGACTGTCTTATGAGGAGAGATCGAATTGTTTGAGGCTGTATGCATTGGAATATAGAAGAATGAGAGGAGACCTGACTGAAACATACAAGATTCTTAGAGGACTTGAAAGGATAGATGTGGAAGGGTTGCACTGGGTTAAAGGGCACAATATCCTGGTCGACAACAGGACTTTCCTATAGAGATAGTAGGAACTGCAGATGCTGGAGAATCTGAGATAACAAGGTGTAGAGTTGGATGAACACAGCAGGCCAAGCAGCATCAGAGGAGCCGGAAAGCTGACTTTTCGGGCCTAGACCCTTCTTCAGAAATGGGGGAGGGGAAGGGGGTTTTGAAATAAATAGGGAGAGAGGGGGAGGCGGATAGAAGATGAATAGAGGAGGAGATAGGTGGAGAGGAGACAGACAGGTCAAAGAGGCGGGGATGGAGCCAGTAAAGGTGAGTGTAGGTGGAGAGTTAGGGAGGACTTTCTTATACTTCGATCAGCAGTGGAAGCCAAGACATCAGACTGTGCCAGTCTGGTTCAAGGTTTGACCTGGATTAAAGCAGTCTGCAAGAATGCCCAGCACTGTCAGAAGTTCAATGACCATCTCTGCTCTGCCAGGGTAAGGGCCACCGCCTTCACTGTGATATTTCACTTCGCTCTTTCTTTGCTGCTGTACCCACTTCCTGCTCCACCACTCTCACTAGTGCCTGCCTCATCTTCCCTCACTCACTGCCAACCACCCCAAGCCCTCTGGCAGCATCAAACCTGAATGCACACTGCATTGTCAACTCGAGACACCTCCCTACCTATATAACTGTGTCACCCACTTGCACCTCCCTCTCTCTCATTCTGGTATCGGAGACTAGCCTGGATTCACTGTGCTGGGATCCCCCTGACTGAAGGCTTGACTTGACTGAGGCCTCCTGATAACCATGTGAAGATTCCTACCTCTATGTTCAAATGTTACAGAGCAGGTCACAAGCTCGGAATACAGCAGTGAGTGACTCATCTTCTGACTCCCCAAAGCCTGTCCTCCACTGACAAGGCGCAAGTCAGGAGTGTGATGGAATATTGCCCACTTGCCTGAAACACCCACAGTCAACATTCTGGAGATTATCATTGACCAGAAACTCAACTGGACCTATGACTTAAACACTGTGTTTACAAGAGCAGGTCAGAGGCTGGGAATACTGCAGTGAGTATCATATCTCCTGACTCCCCAAAGCCTGTCTGCCATTTACAAGGCACAAGTCAGGACTGTGATGGAATATTGCCCACTTGCCTGGATGGGGACAGCTCCAACAACACTCGAGAAGCTCGACACCATCCAGAACAAAGCCGCCCTGCTTGATTGGCACCACATCCACAAACATCCACTACCTCCACCACCGACGCTCAGTAGCGGCAGTGTGTACTGTCTGCAAGATGCACTGCAGAAATTCACCAAAGATCCCCATACAGCACCTTCCCAACGCATGACCACTTCCACCTGGAAGGTCAAGGGTGGCAGATACGTGGGAACACCACTCCTTGCAATTTCCCCTCCTAGCCCCAGTCACACCATCCTGAGTTGGAAATATATTGACCGTTCCTTCAGTGTCACCGTGTCAAAATCCTGGAATTCATCCCCCAAGGGCATCATGCACAGCACATGGACTGCAGCGGTTCAAGAAGGTGGCTCACCACTACCTTCTCAAGGGGAAGAATAGGGATGGGCAACAAAGGCTGGGTCCAATCGGCGACTCCTAAAGTGAATGAAACACAAAATAGCAAAGGCAGAAAGAGGGAAAAAGCAAGGAATAAAAACTATTTAACACTCCATCCTCCTGCCTTACCTCAAGAGGAAAATGCTGCAGTTTGTTTTAAATGCCTCCTTTTCTGGAGCAGAAGGCAATCCATGGAGAAGCCACTCTTTTGCAGGAGCTGGTCTCCAGTCTATGGTTCCAAGGGATCCAGTTGCCAACATGTCCCTGGATCTTGTGTTCCTCCGTCGTCATGGCAACCAGGGTACACGCCCACCCGGCTTGCGTCGATCGGCCGCCCCGCGCCCTTGATAGACAGTGACTCGGACCAATCCGCGATCGCGCCTTCCGCTTTTCCCCCCAACCCCAACGCAAGGGTGTCGCAGCGCACCACGGGAATTGTAGTCCGCCCTCCCAACACTTCCCCGTTTGGTGGAGGATCGGGGACAATAGCCCCAGGCGTCGGCCGCGGCGCACGTCGGGAGTTGTAGTCCGTACGACCATTCCCCCATCTGCGCCGCCTTGCTTCGTGACTCTTGGAACTACAACTCCCGGCGGGCCTCGCGCCGCCCGGCCGCCTATGGCCGTTGGAATTCTGGCGGGATTTTCGGAAGCGAGAGTCGGCGGCGGTTGTCATTCCCTGAGGAAATTACTTTTTTATTCCGTGAGGAAAAACTAGGGAACAATTGAGCCAAAATTCTCAGGAGGGCGATGGAGAGTGAAGTGGATTCGGGCGGAAAGCGCCAGGGTGGATGTAAGTGGGAAAAATACAAGTCTCGCTTCAACTTGTGCAATATTTGCATAAAAAAGTCAGTGTAAAACAATAATAATCGGTGATTTGCAGCGATAGGTATCGGCTTCATCCCTTCATTCTGCAAAAACTTGGTGCTAACTCCGGTTCCCTGCTCTCTCGCATTGCCCGGGAGTCAATCTCCAAAGATAATTCTAACCCTTCAGAGGCCAGAAAGCGTTATTTCTATTTTGTCTTGGACGTTTAGGACGACGGGCATTTCTTTATGCCTTGCTACTTCTCCAGGAAGGCGCTTGTCAAAACTCCCAAATTGCCAACTCGAGTTCCCCCACCCTCCTCCCACCACCAAAATGCAAGTTAAACTTGTCTCTGTCGTTTCTTTTTGCTTTGTGTTTTGCCCTAGTGTGGGATGAAACTCCGACTTGGGAGCTGGAGGCGAGGTTGCTTTTGTTGGAGATGCCATTCGGACCGTCGCGCCCGTGTTATCTCTTGGAAAGAGCGCCCACCACCACCCCCAGTTAGCCTGACTTTTCTTCCCCCTCCCCACCCTCAGTTAGCCTGACTTTTCTTCCCCCTCCCCAGTTAGCCTGACTTTTCTCCCCCCCCC
>NC_063377.1:6213760-6226671 GCF_021869965.1 Rhincodon typus
CTCTTTCTTAGTAGTTTGTTGAAATCTTCCAACAACCAACGCAAAATATGTTCTGCTTAGCCATCCCACTCCTTTTCACAATCTGAAAGTTGTTCTTGACTAACCAGAGCATTGGTTTGTCCTGATCTTGATTCAGAAAACTGTGTTGATTGAAAGGGAATGATTCCTTTCCAATTTCCTCCTTCTGCTGACCCGAAGAGCAATGTCCTGCTTGACCCCTTGTCGTCCTATGTCACATAATGAGTACAGACCCATTTGCTTCACAGACATGTAGGTATTTGAGTTTTCCTTTCCTTTTTCAGCCTCTACTTGTTCAAACTGGGCCTAGCTCCGCAAATACAGGACCTGTATGGCAAGGTGAATTTTACAGGTAAGATGGGGGTTAGAGTAGCTCTGACACCTGATGTTTACCTATCTGAACTGGTGTGTTTATTCTTCTGGCGTCTAATAGGCTGTTAGAAGTGAAATGCCTTTTATTTTGACGTCTGACCAACTTGTCAACCTGATGGACCACAGCACAGATACTTGTCTCCTAGCAGTTCGTGGGAGTTTGCAGTGTTCACATTGGCTGCCACGTTGCAGCTGTAACCATTTTTCAAAAGTACTTCATTGGCTATGAAGTACTTTGGGACTGTCTTGAAACCAGAAGGGGTTCTATTTAAATGCATATTCTTTCCACCTTTCACCTGAGTCCAGGTCAGTGGGATTTGGCATTTGTTCCCTGGGCATCTTGCCCCAATAGCTCAGGCAGCGCGTGGGAGCCGGGTAACTAATTTGTGAGTGAAGGACATGGAAGGGGACATGTCCCTTAACCAACATCAGCAAGGGATTGTGGATAGTGAACACCAGTAACATTGGCTTATTCTTATCCCACTCATCGTCATAGTCTTGTACACGTGGAAACAGACCCTTTGATCCAACTTGCCCATGCCGACCAGATATCCTAAATTAATCTAGTTCCATTTTACAGCATTTGGCCCATATCCCTCTAAACTCTTCCAATTCATGTAGCCAACCAGGTGCCTTTTAAATGTTGTAATTGTACCAGCCTCCTTCACTTCCTCTGGCAGCTCGTTCCATACACGCATCATCCTCTGTGAAAAAGTTGCCCCTTAGGTCCCTTTTAAATCCTTCCCCTCACACTTAAACCCTATGCCCTCTAGTTTTGGATCCCCCTACCCTGGCGAAAAGAAAGGCTGTTCACTCTATTCATGCCTCTCATTATTTTATAAACCTCTATAAGGTCATCCCTCAAACCTCAGACACTCCAGAGAAAATAGCCCCAGCCTATTCAGCCTCTGCATATAGTTCGAAGCTTCGCACTCAAGCAACATCCTTGTAAATCTTTTATGCACCCTTTCAGGTTTAACAACATCTTTCTTATAGCAGGGAGACCAGAATTGAACGCAGTATTCCAAAAGTGGCCTAACCAATGTCCTGTACAGCTGCAACATGACATCCCAACTCCTATATTCAATGCACTGACCAATAAAAGCAAGTGTACTAAATGCCTTCTTCACTACCCTGTCTACCTGCTACTCCACTTTCAAGGAACTATGAACCTACACTCCAAGGTCCCTTTGTTCAGCAACACTCCCCAGGACCCTACCATTAAGTGTATAAGTCCTGCACTGGTTTGCCTTTCCAAAATGCAACATCTCACATCTATCTAAATTAAACTCTGTGTGCCACTCCTCGGCTCATTGGCCCATCTGATCAAGGTCCCGTTGTACTCTGGGGTAACCTTCACTGTCTACTACACCTCCAATTTTGGTTTCATCTGCAAACTTACTAACCATTCCTCCTATGTTCACATCCAGACCATTTAGATAAATGACAAAAAGCAGTGGATCCAGCACCAATCCTTGTGGTACATTGCTAGTGTGGGCCTCCAGTCCGAAAAACAACCCCCCACCACCACACTCTGACTTGTACCTTCAAGCCAACTTTGTGTCCATGTGCTCTAACCTTGCCAACCAGTCCGTTGTGCAGAACCTTGTCGAACGACTTGCTGAAGTCCCTCGAAGTTGTTTATTTAATTCTTTGTCAGATTATGGCCAAGGGCAGCATGGAATGCCCCTCACTAATTGCCCCTCGAGAAGCTGCCTTCCTGAACCACTACAGTCCATGTGGTGTAACATGCAGAGCTAGGTTAGCAATGGGGTTCCAGGATTCCGGAAGTCAGAGCTGCGCAAGGGCCTTATAGTCTCGTAGCTGGTAAGACAATTAGAAGGAGCACCATTGTCAAATTTCTTGTGAGCTGTTGGAGCTGCATTGAAATTGGTCTTGGTTTGCTGAGCTCCAATCACTTCTTCTCTTGTAGAGGAGGAGATCAATAACATGAAAACCGAGCTGGAGAAATATGGGATACAGATGCCTTCGTTCAGTAAGATTGGTGGCATTCTGGCCAATGAGCTGTCAATTGATGAAGCAACAGGTAAGATTTGGACATTGGGCAGATTTGCAGGGACCAGATGTAGGTGTCCCTGGCGAATTCGGTATTTATAACCCACCCCTCTCTACCCTTTGAGAAGCTGGTGGTGAGCCACCTTGAACTGCTGTGGTCCGTGTTGTGTAGGAATACCCTCGGTGCCTTTAGGGAGGAAGTTCCAAGACGATAGAGGAATGGCCAATATGTTTCCAATCTGGAATGTTATTTGGGGCTCAGAGGGGAATTTGGTCTTCCCACGTGTCTGCTGTCTTCTAGGGGCAGGAGATTGCAGATTTGGAAGGTACTATTGAAGGAGCTTGGTGCAGTGCATCTTGTGAGTGGCTCAGATTATCATTGTTTTCTACTCTAGTGTACAGTGGATTACCAACATAGACTACATAGATCAAATGTTCTGTTACTGTGATGTAATGTGTACGTATGACAGTGGTTAGCCCTTGCCATGCTAATTTTCTGTTGCAAAATCTCTTACTAGTTGGTTATTTTAAAAAGCACAGCAGTGGCATCTTTCTGGTCATGAAATGTTACGCATGGGTCAGTGTCAACTTTCATTTGCTCCTTGCTGCCTTGCTGTCCCGGTTGTGTGGGTTTTAAGAGGCCGGTTTTGCACAGGGTTATCACGCTAGCCAGCGTTTCCACGTTGCGGTGACACTGAATCCTTGTTTCAGAGTCCACGACTCCTAGTTTTTCACCCAGCATGGAATATCTCTCCAAAGCAAAACCTCTGCAGAGTCTGCTAGGATTATCGTGGAACAGTGGCTTTAAACAGTACTGTCGCCAGCACCAAGCAGTACTATACTCAAGTGTCACCATTGGACTTGAAGTACGGCCTTGAGAGAGTTCATTCTGAGCTTGTAAGTTGTAACTGACCAAAATTGTTCCCACAAATTAAAATTAGTCCAGTCCTGAGAGCGATTGAAGTGCCTGTAAGAGGTCCGTAACCTGGGGGCAGTCATTGATCTTGGAGTCTGACATTTATTTTAAACAGTGGCTTGTTGCAAATTACTGGAACCACTTTCGCCTACTTTGTGTCATTAATTCCCTGATGCCTGCACATAATACATGGGTTCTCATTGATTGCAGCTAGCATGGTGATAGTTGTACAGTATACACGCACCTTAGGAGTTTGTAAGTTAGCCTACTTGAAATTTCGGTGTTGGTTTTCCCCCTTCTTCTTCTGAAGGTCTACATTCCTGCTGGGGGACAGTGCAGTTCAGGATGTCAGGAAGCTGGTTCAGGAAGGGACAGGTGTTCTTATTCCTTCATGGGATATCGGCGTCACTGACTGGCCGAGTATCTATTGTCCATTCGTGATTGCCTTTATGAACCTGGTGGTGAAACACCACAGTCCATGTGGTGCAGGAACAGTACGGGGCTGTTAGGGAGGAAGTTCCAGGATTTTGACCCAGCTAAACAGAAGGAATGGCCAATATATTTCCAAGTCAAGATGGTGTATGGCTCCAAGGGAAACTTCCAGGGAGTGGTGTTCTCTCGTATCTGCTGCCCTTGTCCGCCGGAGGTAGAAGTTCCAGAGTTGGAAGGTGCTGGTGAAGAACCCTAGGTGAACAACTGAAGTGCATTCTGTAGATAGTAGATAGGTTGATGGTCTGTTGTCATTGCATTGCTGGTGGAGAGAGTGAAGGTGGTGGATGTGGTGCAGATCGAAAAAAACTGCTTTGACCTGGATGGTGTCAATCTTCTTGAGTGTTGATGGAGCTGCATTCCAGACAAGTGGGGAGTATTCCTTCACATTTCTGACTTGTGCCTTGTTGATGGTGGACAGGCTTTGGAGAATAAGAAGGTGAGTTTCTAGTTATAAGGCCGGTCCAATTCAGTTTCTGGTCAATGGACCACTAGGATATAGAGAGGAGGTGATCTAGTGATAGTAATTCTATTGAATGTCGAATCCTGACCCCGTATGTGTCGATTTCTATTGATAATGGTTTTCCTTGTGTTCCTTAAACACAAAATCCTCAATCTCATACTACAGCTCCATGGTCTTGTCTATCCTTATTTCACTCATCATCTATAATCCTCAAATTGGTGTATCTTTAAGTCAGGTCTTTACCTGTCACTCTCTCGCACTCGCTCTTGTGCTCTCTTTCCCCCCCACTCTCTCGCCCGTCGCTGTTGTGCTATCGTGCTCTTGCTCTCTCTCCCCCTCCCTCTTTTTCCATTTTTTTTTTCCTCTCACTCCTATCTAACATACATGAACGTTGCAGCAAATGGTGGCACTTAATACATGTCTTTTATTTATTTACCAAATCCCAAACCCTGAAGCCATACCTCCTCATCGCTGAGACATTTAATCCGCACTTGGTCTGACAGATGTACTGCCCAGCATTAACTAACTAAAACTGGATGCAGCCCTCGGGAGGGCCATGTTGTGCCAAGCTGTCCGGTCTTTGTGGGTCAGTATCATGCTGCTGACCTGGTCTCTGTGTTGGAGGGACTGCTGGTGAGCCCAGTCTCTAGTGTTTCAGTGAGCTGATCCAGGCGGTTCGGTCGTCCTCTTGATTTAATCTAGGCTCACTGCATTCTCCCCGCTTCTCTCGCTTGTCTTCACTCATAGTGCATGCCGCGGTGATCGCCATTAATGACGCTATTGACCGAGGGCTTGCAGCACAGACCATGGTGGCGCTCCACAATCCAAATGCCATGCTGGTGAACCTTGTCGATGGCTTAGCCCTGGTTTACCAGGAAATGCTGCACCAAGCCAAGAGTGAGAAGGCTGCCAATGCCAGGAACCGAGCGAATGCGGTGAGCCATCCTTTTCGAATCACCTTTGCAGTCTTGCCGGATGTTTGTCTTTGTTTCCTTCTGTGGTCTTTTGGGTCTGCACTCACTGTTTCCCAATGGAGAGGGAAGTTGGGAGACCCCACCCCACCGCCCTCACTTCACCTCTCCCCATGCTGTTCTTGTGACTCAATTGCAGGGGAGAGTGGGCAGCCTGTTCCTCAGCAGATTGTTTCTGTTTCGGCTGCCACACTCCCCTCTGGCACGAAATTTAGATGAGTAACTTGTTATTTGACTCGAAGTTATAATCCAACAGATTTATTTTAAATCTTAAACTTTCGGAGTGCTGCTCCTTCGCCAAGTGAAGTCCACTTTGCATGATAAAGGAGCAGTGCTTCGAAAGCTTGTGATTTTAAATAAATCTGTTGGGCTATAACCTAGTGTCCTATGACTCTTGACTTTGCCTGTCCTAGTCCAACACAAACATCTCCACATCATAACTTGCTATCATGTGAGCAAGTGTTTCACAGAGTCTTACAGCATGGAAACAGACCCTTTTGATTCAGTCCATGCTGCTGAACATAATCCCAAACTAAACTAGCTCCATGTGCCTGCTCCTGACCCACATCCCTTCAAATCTTTCCCATTCATGTACTTGTCTAATTGTCTTTTAAATGTTGTAACTGTGCCCACATTCACCACTTCGTCATGAAGTTCATTCCACACGTGAACCACCCTCTATGTAAAAAAATTGCCCCTCATGACCTTTTTTAAATCTCTCTCCTCTCACCTTAAAATTATGTGCCCCCAATCTTGAAATCCCTCATTCTAGGGAAAAGACACTTACCATTACCCTATCTATACTACTCATGATTTTATAAACCTCTATAAGGTCACCTCCCAACCTTCTCCTCTCCAGTGAAAAAAGTACCGGCTTATTCTGCCCTTTCTTTATAACTCTCAAACCTTCCATACACGGCAACATTCTGGTAAATCTCTTCTGAACCCTATCTAGCTTAATAATATCCTTCCTGTAACAGGGCGACAAGGTAAAGTGACAAAATCTGAGCCAGCTAGGTCCTCCAGCCCTCCCTCCCTGACTGGTGTGTGCTGTTATTGCACCAGTCCTATGCAATATATTCCCCAGCACTGATTGTACTAAAATACTTATTTCACTGAGATCAGCCAGTTGTACTCGCTACCTTTGCGCATACATGAAATTTTGGTTCACAACATTAATTTGTATTTTTTTATTCATTCCTGGGACATGGGTATCGCTGGATAGGCTAGCATTGCTCATTCCTCGTTGCCCAGGGGGCAGTTAAGAGTCAACCGCATTGCTGTGGTATGGAGTCACATGCAGGCCAGACCTGGTAGGACGGCAGATTTCCTTCCCTAAAGGGCATTAGTGAACCAGGTGGATTTTTCCAACAATCGACTGTTGTTTCATAGATCATGGAATCCCTACAGTGTGGAAACAGGCCCTTCAGCCCAACAAGTCCACACCGATCCTCCCAGACCCATTCCCCCTATAACCCACCTAATCTACGCATCCCTGAACACTATGGGCAATTTAGCATGGCTAATTCACCTAGCCTGCACATCTTTGGACTGTGGGAGGAAACCAGAGCACCTGGAGGAAACCAGAGCACCCGGAGGAAACCCACGCAGACACGGGGAGAACGTGTAAACTCCACACAAACAGTCCTCCAAGGGTGGGATCAAACTCCGGTCCCTGGCACTGTGAGGCAGCAGTGCTAACCACTGAGCCACCGTGCCGCTCCATGTCATTAGACTCTTGATTCCAGATTTTAATCAAGTTTGAGTCCCAACAACTGCAATGGCAGGTCCTCCAAACATTGTCTGGATGACTTGTCCAATAACAATATCACCAGACCATTGCCCCCCTGATCACTGAAGGAATGCTGCACCTTCAGAGGTGCTGGTCAACCTGTGTGGTCAGGACGATGTTATTGATCTTAACGTAGCATCGTAGAGGTTTACAGCATGGAGATAGGCCCTTTGGCCTGACATGCCCATGCCACCCAGTTTTCACAATTAATCTAGTCCCATTTGCCTACTTTTGGTCCATATCTCTCTATACCTATCCCATCTGCCCAGGACTGGAAGAAACTACAGAAGGTTGTGTGCACAGCCCAGACCATTACGGATATCAACCTTCCATCCATTTACACATTTCATTGCCGTGGAAAGGCTGCCAACATCATCAAAGACCCATCCCACCCCGGTAATGTTCTCCTACAACCTCTTCTGTCAGGCAGAAAATACGGAAGCTTGAACACATGCACCATCACGTTCAAGAACAGCTTATGAGACTGATGAATGGATTGTCTAACTTCAAATAATGCTGATCTTGCTAATGTTGATCTTGTCTAGCTCACAGCCTGTGCATAACCTGTATGGTTCTGTCCAAATTTTTTTTTTCACCCTATACTCTGTGTGTTCCTTGCTTACAATGATCTGCCTGTACTACTAGTAAACAAAGCTTTTCACTGTACTTAAGTACACGTGACAATAAATAAATCAATCAATGTTTCTTAAGTTTTCTGCCATTACCTCTGGCAGCCCATTCCAGACACACTCACCACACTCTGTTTAAAAAAAAACAAAATTGCCCCTCTCTACCCCCTCACCTTAAATAGTATGTTAGCTCAGTTGGCTGAACAGCTGGTTTGCTTTGCAGAACGATACCAAAGCAAGGGTTCAATTCCTGCACTGGTGAAGGTTATCATGAAAGATTCCCTTTCTCAATCTCTCCCCTCACCTGAGGAATGGTAACCCTCTGGTTCACCCACCAGCAGTTGTCTGTTTCTAACGAGACAGCAGTTCTGTGGTCTGGCAGTATAATGTCTTCTTTACCTTTATAAAAAAAAAAGGAGTAACTTTAGCTTGAGTTTCTCCTCCCAGTCAAGTCTCCCAAGATATTTTCTCATCAACCTGTTCAGCAATTTTACAGTACACCTCTGGAGCAGGTGGAACTTGAGCCAAGGCCTCCTGGCTTAAAGGTAGGGACACTACATCAGGCCTCCCAACTAAAACCAGACTCGTTCAACTCAGCTGTTACAGAATGGCTGCTTTGTCTAACTATGTAAAAATTGGAGTCAAAATTAATTGTGCAGTTTACTTTAGAGTGTGTCATAACAGCTTCTTTAAACACATTGATTAACAAATATCTAGTACTGATGCATGGGTAATTAGACAAATTATTATGGTATTCATTTGTCCTTTCTCGGTGTTTATTTTCACCCTCTTCTGTTGTCTGAGGTATGTTTAATTCTTGTGCACGTGTGCATTCAATTCAGCTTGTGCTACTACGTCGATCTGAAATCTGTGCTTTCCTGAGGTCACTCAGCTGTTTATTTATTCTGCAGTGCAAATCAGAGCCCGCCGAGTACAAGGATGTGTATGAGGAACTCTTGACGCAAGCTGAGATTCAAGGCAATGTTAATAAAGTCAATGGTAAGCGTGGAGTATTAAAGAACGTATTCTCTGGCTTGATGACTTAACGTGAGGGTCGAGCCTGCTTCATTTTACAAAAGCAATTCGTCTTGGGGGTTAATGGGGGACAGTTTCAAGCCAACTCCTCACACCGAATCCCGTGGGATTAGGTGGGACACCAGTCTTGCTTTCAGAGAAGAAATAGATATCTGACTTAATAAAATAACCAAGGATTTTGAAAGTTGAAGGTGTAGACTGTTGGCTCTTGAGGGGAGACGGACATCAAATGGAGTAGAAGTCAAAGAATGAGTGCTACGTACGGGTCACTCTGTCTTGGACATCCACCCTCTCCCCATGGATTGCAGTGGTATTTTCCAGATCTACTGTTTCTCTTATTCCTTTGAAAGCTGACTCATCCTAACTTTGGAGTAAGTCATAATTTATCCATAGCCCTTCACGCAAGCCACCCCCTTGTCCTCGGCCAGTAATTTATCTCTTGCCCAATGTTTAACAGTAGACAGTGATCACATTGTGGAATCTTGTTATGCCCAAATCAGCTGCTGTGCTTACTGCAGCACAGAGCAGTGAGCGCACGTCAAGTTGTGCCTCATCGCCTGTAAAGTGCTTTGGTGGATTCCGCAGTGGTGAAACTTGTTTCCTTAGAGGAGTTCCTTTATCCCTTTAGTTCCTCCTTTTGTTTTCCTTTCTCATCCTAAAATATTCTCATAAAGATCCCATCTACTTTTTCATTTCTTTTTGTTCATTTATTGGATGCGGATGTTGACGGCTGGGCCTATATTTATTGCCAGTCCCATGTTGCCCTTGAGAAGGTGGTGGTGGTGAGATGCCTTCTTAACCCGCTGTAGTTTGTGTGGTGTAGGGACACCTGTAATGCCATTAGGGAGGGAATTCCAGGTTCTTGACCCAGTGACACTGAAGGAATGGTGATATACTTCCAAGTCAGGATGGTAAGTGGCTTGGAGGGGACCTTGCCGGTACTTTTGTTCCCATGTATCTGCTACCTTTGTCCTTTAGTTGAAAGTGGTCATGGGTTAGTAAGGTGCTGTCCAATGAGCCTTGGTGAGTCGCTGCAGTGCATTTCGTAGATGGTGCTGAGCATTGGTGGTGGAGGTAGTGGATGTTTGTAAATGTGGTGCCGATTAAGCAGCTGCTTTGTCCTGGATGGTGTTGAGCTTCTCAAGCGTTGTTGGAGCTGCACCCATCCAGACAAGTCAGGTGCGTTCCATCACACTCCTGACTTGTGCCTTGTCAATGGTGGATAAGCTTTGGGGAGTCATTCGCTGAAGATTCCTAACTTCTATCCTGCTTTTGTAGTCACAGTATTTATATGGCGAGTCCAATTCAGTTTTCAGTCAGTGGTAACCCCAGGATGCTGGTAATTACCATTATATTTGAAAACATAATGCTCATGTGAATGTGTGAATTAAGTCTAAGCCTGTCAGCTCCAGGACTGTCGTCTTATATCAACATGTGTTAATGCTTCATTCGACTCCCCTCTGCTGTTCTTCCCTGTGATGCTTGCATTTTTGTCTCTCAGTGCACGCTGCTCTGGAGTATGTCGATGAGGCATTGGAGAAGAGAGATGTGCAGGCTCTACACTCCGCGCTACAGAGAGAGGCTTTAGCCCTTCACGAAGTTAACCGGGAGAACACAGAGTGGTATATGGAGCAGCTCATCATTGACCGAGAGCAGAAAGCACTGGTATGAAATGCTGTATATGATTTACCTTCCTTGAGCTTCTTTGTGGGTGTGTTAGCATATAATTCTCCAAATTTGGCATTTTAAACAAGGTGTGAAATATTATTCACCTAATGTAATTATAAAGTGCTCACTAAAATACTGTGCTTAGCCACTTACTGTAAGGTGCTGGTTTGTCCAGCTCCAGTACGGTGAATATTGTATCATTTTAATTTGACTGTGTGCAAGCCAGAAGCAGAGATGATGATTGAAATGGCAATTCACAAGAGCAGTGCAGGGTTGGGTTGACTACTTAGAATGACTGCAGAATATTGCAGTGGAGAGGAATGGCTGTTTGGCCCATTGCGGATTTTGGAAGCTCCTTGAAAGAGCTGCATTCATTCCCCACAACCCTGCAAGCCCCCTGCCTCTTCCACTATTTGTCAGATTTCCCCCTTTTTGAAGACTCCTACTAATTCTGCTTCTGATGTGCCTTCAGGCAGTGGGTTCCAGGTTATAACAACTTGCTGCATCTAAAAATGAATTCTCCTCTCCTCGCTCTGGTTCTTTTCTGCTGCTTCTCTTTGATCTGTGTCCCTCTGGCTACTGACTGTCCAACTGCCAGAAACAGCCTCTGCTCATCTCTTGTAACGTTCATAATTATGTACCTCAATTAAATGTATTATTGGCTCTGCTTCAAGATCAGTGCACACTAAAATTATTGTCCCTTTTGATGCTCCCACACCTTACTTCCTATCGTTTTCTCTTTATCTGGGCACTTTATAATTTCACCCTTTCATAATATCTGATTTTTTTTTCTCCTACCATTCCTATTAATAAGTTCACAAATCTGCAATTAGCAGTCTTTTTCTTTAATAAATACAAAATATGAAATTGGACTCTCTCCAGTCCCCTGGTATACACTTGGCACATCAGAGATTCAACGAGTACAATCTCCAGGGAGTCAGCAATTTTCCTGACTCTCTCTGGATCTATTAGGCCTGGCACTGTGCCTTCCTTCAGCCTAACTTTAAGAATCTACATCCTTTTATCTAGTTTGGCATTGCGCACTTGCTGTTAGGATTAATTTCCTCGCTGGAATCTACCAAGGTTGACCAAGCTGAAATCTTAATTGCCTATTGTGTTCTTTGGCGATCGGCACTCTCCCTCCCTCTCTCTCTCTCTCTCTCTCTCTCTCTGTCACTATCTGTCACTCCTCTTTCTCCCTTCCCTCCACCTCTCTCTTGTTCCTTTCTTGCTAGCTCCTCCGGCTTGCTACTCTCACCCTTTCTCTCGCTCCCCCCCCCCCCGTCTCTCTCCCTCCCCCTCCCCCCCCCCCCCCCCCCCCTGTTTTCTCCCCCCCCCCCCCCCCCCGCCAACATTTCTCTCGCTCTCCACTCTTTTAAATTATTTTTAATTAAACTGATGTGAAGTGTGTTTGTTTCCTCATGTTGCTTCCTACCTTGACATGGCTTTTCTACTCTCTAAAGCTACTTCAGCATTTGGAGAAAGTGCCTTTTCTGCTGATGGAGGCAGAGAGGAGAGCTGAGGTGATAATGGGGTGTTTTAATGTTCTTTTGGAAGAGAAGGGGACGCTTCCGATTTCATGATCAAGGCAGAGGCAGGGAGAGAAGTGGCTAGGATAAAGAGAAGGTACTTAAAATCCCAGCTGGGCTCCACACAGAAGAAGCACGTCAGGTGGGGTACACCCTAGATTGCTGAGGCAAGATGGAGTGTAAATTGAACTTCTCCAGTGCTTTCTGTTCCTGTTTCAGATCTGCTTTCACAGTGCTCTCAATTTATCATGGTGGATATTGCAGAGATTCTGGTCATAGTTGACCAGTCCTCTTTGGATCAGGGCACAGAGGTCAAAATATTTGTACCCCTGTTCAAGAAGGGGAGCGGGTTTAACCCAATTGCAGGCCAGCCAATCTGGTGCCACTGCTGTGGAGAAGATGCCAGAGACAAAGCAAATTGGCACTGGGGAAAAAATTCTGATTTAAAATAAAATTTGGCATGCGTTTGTTTAAAGGAAAGTCATGCTTGGTCAACATGATTGAGTCCTTTGAAGTAAGTGGGGGGGGGATTTGTAGTGCGGTCGATGCTACATATATGGACTTTGGATTGGTTTTTCATAATGAAGCACATGATATGTTTGTACTAAAGTGGAGACCGATGGTGTCAAAGGAGCAGTGGCTTAGCAGACAATGAATTTGCTATGGTACAGAAAGTGGGGAGTAATGGTAAGCAGTTCTCCCTCTGTGCTGCAGGGGAAGTACAGAAATGCAATAACTAATGAATGTTATCCTAAAAAGCCAGAGGAGCATTGGGCAGACTGGTAAAATGGGCAGAAAAGTAAATGAGGTTTAATGCAGAGAAATGTTAAGTTGATGCTGAATGAGGAGAGACCACATAAATGACACAACATGAATCTTAAAGGGGAGGAGGAAGCAAGGAACAAAGAGATTTGAGGGTATATTGGCTCATCGTCATTTTCTTTCTCTCTCCCTTCTCTCTCTCTTTCTCTTTCTCTCTCTCTCTCTCTCTCTCTCTCTCTCTCTCTCTCTCT